>NW_006922236.1:969758-970283 GCF_000298275.1 Orycteropus afer afer
GAGGGAACACATTTTGAAGTACATTTCCAATATGTAGTATTTTAATGGTCTGAAGGTTATTGCATTAATGTGGGAGGTTGTAGATGTTCATTTCTTTGAGCAAGACTGCTTAGATGGGAGAGAAGATGAATTGTTTTTGATGCCTGTGCGTTCCATTTAGTTTTTCAGCTGACAGATATGATAACTTCTGAAATGTGACTGAGTCAGCTATGAATTTTGTAGCCTTCTCATTTTCATGTGGTAGCTAGTTTATCAGCTAGGGTTTTTCAAACAAACAAAATCAGTAGGAGATAAAGGAATAAGTAAAATGAGATTTATTTTAAGGAATTTGCTCAAGATTCTGTAGGCTGGTAAGTCAAATCCCCAAGGCAGTCCACTAGACTAGAAATTCAGCAGGGAGTGAAACTGCAGTCTTGAGGCAGAATTTCTTCTCTGAGAAAGTTCAGATTTTTTTCTTAAGGCCTTCCACTGAATGGGTGGAATCTCCTTTACTTAAACACAACTGGCTATAGATGCTAACCATAT
>NW_006922236.1:970988-987323 GCF_000298275.1 Orycteropus afer afer
CCAACCTTCCTTCCGAGGAGTGGCTGGTGGGTTTGAACCGCCAGCCTTCTGGTTAGCAGTCAAGTGCCTTAGCCACTATGCTACCAGAGCTCCCAACCTAGGAGGATAGAAATCCACATTCGGGGTGCTGGCTCTAGGGGAAGACTTTCTTTCCTTATTTGCTCTGGAAGAAGGTCCTTGTCTCTTCTAACCTGCTCCTGGGGGATCTTCATATTGCTTGGTATCTCTCTTCCCTTGTGTCTGCTTGCTCACTTGCTTGTTTTAATCTCTTTTAAGAGATTGACTCAAGACATACCATGCACTAATTCTGCCTCATAAGGATAACAAAGATAACCCATTCCCAAGTGGGATTAAACTGTATGCATAGAGGTTATGATTTATAACAAACATTTTTGGGAGGTACATTTCAATCTGTAACATTCCACATGTTGGCCCCAAAAATTTTTGTCCATGTCATATGTGAAATGTATTCACCCCATAACATCATCAGGGTGACAAGTCTGCTCCCTTAGCTTTGAGTGGCCCCATTCTCCTAGTCCATCTGAGTGGTGACCCTGCTTCCTTGGCACCAAAGGCCCCATTCTTCTGCCCCTTGGACATGATGAGACCCCAGCCCCTATAACTCTGGGCAGCTGCCCAATCTCCTTGGTAAACCTTAGCAGCAGATCCACACTCTGGAAATGAGTTGGTGAAGATCTGACTCTAAAATCTAGGAGGCAGTGGTTCCACCTTTTAAGAACGAGGCCCCTCTTTTGAAACTAAGAAGGCCCTGCTTCTGGTTCTCCTTCCAACAATTCTGCTGATCTGGGAACTGCTCCAGGAATGGTCCTTTTCTTTTTTTGGAGGATAAGAAATGTAACTTCTTCAGCCTGTGTCTTGCAATCTTTCCTTTCTTTTACTGTCTGTGTTAGTCTAAGCTGATGTGTTTTCTTCTGTGGTAGTTCATTAGATCCCTCAGTCATAGGCTTAATCTCTTTAACAAATGATTGGGTAGTCACGTCCTTGGTGAACATTCTAGAACATATGTTTTTAATTTGTACAAAAGCATTTCCCGTGTCTTTTAGTTTTCATGTTACATAGTTCATTTTTCAGTCCATCACTTTCCTCTCTCATTTTACTATAAGCAGCAAGGAGAAGCCACAGGGCCCCTTTAAGATCTTGCTTAGAAATTTCTTCTATTAGATATTGAACTTCATCACTTACAAGTTCTACTTTCCACTAAACATTTTAACATAATTCAGAGTAGTTCTTTGCCACTGCATAAAAAGTGTCACCTTTTGTCCATTATTTAATCATATGTTCATCTTTTTCTTTTAAAGCTTCACCAAAACCATGTGTAATGTCGACATTTCTACCAGCATTCTGTTGCTGGTGCCATATGTAGTCTCTAAGGTGAAAGAGATTTTTCTCCATAGCTCTCCTCACTTCCTTTTGAGCCTCATTAAGAATTGCCTTTGATGTCCATAATTTTACCAAGAGACTCTTCAAGGCAATCTAGGCTTTTAGTATTTCTTGTTGTTGTTAGGTGCTGTCGAGTCTGCTCTGACTCATGGAGACCCTAGTTACAACAGAACAAAACCTGGCCTGCCCTGTGCCATCCCCACATTCCTTGCCATGCTTGATCCCATTGTTGTAGCCACTGTGTCAATCCATCTTGTTGAGGGTCTTCGCCTTTTTCACAGACCCTCTACTTTGCTTAGCATAACATCCTTATGAGGGTATGATCCTTCTGACAACATGACCAAGTAAGTGAGATGAAGTCTGGCCAGTCTTGCTTCCCAGGAGCATTCTGAATGCACTTCTTCCCAGAAGGATTTGTTTGTTCTTCTGGCAGTCCATGGCATTTTCAGTATTCTTCACCAATACCATAATTCATAGGTATCAACTCTTCATTAGTCTTCCTTATTCATTGTCCAGCTTTCGTATGCATATGAGGCTATGGAAAATACCACAGTCTGGGCTTTTGGAGAATGGCGTCTTACAGATAATATGCATGATCACTTGCTCTTCCAACTGAGACCTAGAGCAACTAGTCAAAGTAGATACAAATAAAGATACCAGAGTTATGAGCAACTAAGGAGAAGATAAAGTATTAGATCTAGTGGAGGCAAAGAAAGAGAGCAAGTTAAATGACTGGGAAAAATATACAGGCCCACCCAGCCAGTGGAGATGTAGAGGAATCATTAGAAATACTGAAAAGGTCAGGAGGAGGCCAAGTAGAGAAGCAGGAGGTGTATGTGTTGGGGGGGGGGGCGACTCAGGATAGCCACATTGGGAGTTTTTCTGAGGTGAGTTGGGACTTTGAGGGGAAGCAGAGATCTTACTAAGAAATGGATTAGGACCTCTACTTGATTGGGGCTGCTGTGGAGTTCTGGAATGGAGTGAGAGGGAGGGAGGAGAAGTGCCCTCTGCGTAGGCAGAGCCCCGGATCGGGTGTGTGGCAGTGGATTTAGGCCCATCTCCTGGAAACCCTTTGTGGCTCAGATTGAATCTGTGCACTGGGTTTTTGTGGTTTGTTGGCCCTCGTGGAGAGGGGTAACACTCTTCCTTTGGGACTTCTCTCCGATTTGAACCAGGAGTCTTTAATTGACACCTGGGCCCGATCTTTAACAGAGGCACCCAAAAGGACCTGTGCTGCCCTGCCCATGCCTGCATGGCTGACTGAATTTCTCACCCTGAATGTGGAAAACTCCTTCTGCCTTTCTATCCTGAGGTTTGCTTCTGGTGTTGCCTTTTTTTTTTTTTTTTTCTTTTTGATTTTTTTGTCCTGTCTTTTTCCTTTTCTTCCTTCTTCATTCAACAGGGGGGGATATATTGAACCTCCATTAGGCAACCGTAACTACTATACAGAACACCTCATCCATTGGACTGGTAATTCCAATAGCTCCTGTGCCACAGGATCAGTGACAGATGGTAGACGACATCTGCCCATCCTAACACCAAATCCTGTTAACAACAAGCAGAGATCTGCACCCACATCCCCACCCATGATTACACCAACACAGAGAGAGCTGGAGTGTGACCCAGTACAGCTGAGTTAATAACGTAAGAAGTACACCTGCTGCAAACTCCCAAGATGTCGAAAACATAACATCAGGGTGAAACAAATAAATACATAGCTAACAATTAAAGACAACAAATTCAAAATATCTGGGAAACAACAGACAATCTCAAATCAAACAAAAAAGTAAAACAGGACAAGATAATAGAAATAAAAGGCCAGAGTAAAGAATTATGTGTCTTAGAAAAACAAGCAATACAACTATCTGAGAAGGAATTCAGAAGGTATATATTTATAGATTCCTCCAAGAGCTCAAGGAAGCCATAAACAGAAACAATGAGAAGACAGACAGTACCCTGGAAGAATTCAGGAAAATCATTCAAGAACAAAATAACAAGATAAATACACAATTTGAACTCATACAAAAACAGCAATTAGAAATCCAGAAAATGAACACTAAAATTATGGAGATAGATAGCATGGTGGAAGGACAAAAGAGTAAACTAGAACTGGCTGAAGAATGCATTTCCCAGCTAGAAGACAAATCTCTTGATGTCAACCTGTATGAAGAAAAATCAGAACAAAGATTTAGAAGAAATGAGAACCTAAGAGTGTTTTGGCATTACACAAAAAGAAATAATATATGCGTGATTGGAATACCAGAACAAGAGGAGGTGGGGGGGAAAAAAACTGCGAAAATTGTTAAAGACTCGCTAACAGAAAATTTCCTACATATCATGAAGGAAGAAAAGAAGCTTATCCAAGAAGCTCAGTGAACCCCATACAGGATGGATCCCAAGGGGTAGTCACCAAGACATATCATAATCAAACTTTCCAAAACCAAAGACAAAGAAAGAATCTTGGGAGCAGCTTGGGAAAAACAAAATATCACCTACAATGGACAACCAATAAAACTAAGCTCTGATTTCTCAGCAGAAACCATGGAAGCAAGAAGGCAGTGTGATAGCATATATAAAGTCTTGAAGGAAGGGAATTGCAAACCAAGAATTCTATGTCCAGTCAATATATTCCCTTGAGGGTGAAATCAAGACATTCTTAGACAAACAGAAATTAAGGGAATTTGTGAAAACCAGACCAACCCTGCAATAAATGCTAAAGGGAGTGCTTCTGATAGAGAACCCACAACAGACAACAAATTGAAATCAAAACTCTTGACACCACCACCTAGAAATCAAACCAGAAAAAAGATTCTCAAAATAAGCTCATTAAAAATATACATAGAGAAATAAGGGAGTCAATTTACAGATGACAGTAGCAACAAAGCAGATAACCAACACCAAAAAACCAAATGCACTGCCATGGAGTCGGCTCTGACTCATAGTGACCCATCCTTGGGTTTCCGAGGTGGTATCACTACGGAAATAGATTGCCCAACCTTCCTTCCGAGGAGTGGCTGGTAGGTTTGAACTGCCAGCCTTCCAGTTAGCAGTCACATGCCTTGGGCACTACACCACCAGAGCTCCCAACACAGCAAATAGAGGAAATAAAAGTTTTAATTACAAAACTTCCAAATGCAGAGGAAGACAGGACAATGTCTTTATGGAACATGCTGTTCCAGACTTAGGGAGATAAGAATTTACTTCAAGGTAACCATAAAGATAATTAGCAATCCTTTTAAGCAAACTCAGAAAGAAGAAAAACATGAGCGCTTAGTAAGCACAAAACCAACATTAATGAAGAAAAGAGAAAAAACACTTGATAAGAAAATGAACTCAGCACAGAAAACTAGTTGGAACGAGGAACTCACCAGTAACTCAATAAAATGTCAGCAATAAATTCATACCTATCACTAATTACACTCAATGTGAATGGACTAAATGCACCAATCAAAAGAAAGAGAGTGGCAGATTGGATAAGAAAAGAATGCCCATCGATATGCTGCCTAGAAGAGAGCCAACTTAGACATAAAGATAAAAATAAATAAAAAATTAAGGGGTGGAAAAAAGTATGTCAAGCTAATGGCAACCAAAAAAGATCAGGAGTAGCAATATTAATTTCTGATAAAATAGACTAAAAGGTAAAAAACAGCATAAGGGACAAAAAGGACACTATGTGATGCTAAAACGGTCAGTTGACCAAGAGGACATTACCATAGTAAATATATATGCACCCAATGAAAAATCTCCAAAATACATAAAGCAAGTATTAACTGAATTGAAAGGAAAGTGGACAGCTCTACTATAAGAGTAGGAGACTTTAATACACCCCTTTCAAGGAGGGACAGAACAACTAGAAAAAAACTAAACAAAGATACAGAAGAATTCAACAACACAATCAGCCAACTCAACTTGATAGTCAATAAAATCCAACATTCGTTCCTGTTCAAAACTCTCGGCAAAATGGGGATAGAAGGGAAAATCCTCAACACAATCAAGGGTATATACAGTAAACCAACAGCCAACATTATTGTTAATGGAGAAAGACTCAAAGCATTCTTCTTGTGAATGGGAACCAGGGAAGGATACCTTCTATCATCACTTCTATTCAACATTTTATTGGAAGTCCTAGCCAGGGCAAAAAGTCAAGAAAGAGAAAAAGGCATCCAAATTGGCAAAGAAGTAGTAAAACTACTTACTACTAGTAAGCAGATGGCATGATCCTATACATAGAAAACCGAGGAGACTCAGCATAAAAATTACTAGAACTAATATAAAGTTTCAGCAAAGTGGCAGGATATAAGGTCAATGTACAAAAATCAATTGGATTTCTACATTAAGAAAGAGTCTTGTGAAAAGGAACTAAAGAAAACAGTATCATTAATAATAGCTACTAGAAGAAAAAATACTTAGGAGTAATTCTTACCAGAGACACAAAAGACCTATACAAAGAAAACTATAAAACACTACTACAAGAAAAACTACAAGGGATCTACATTTATGGAAGAACATGCCTTGTTCATGGATTGGAAGACTGAATATTGTGAAAATGCCAATACTACCCAAAGCAATCTACACCTTCAGTGTAATTCTGATCCAAATTCCATCAACATATTTTAAAGACATGGACCAATCAATCACTAAAGGAAAGAGACCTTGGATAAGCAAAGTACTGCTGAAGAAGAAAAACAAAGTAGGAGGTCTCACACTCCCAGACCTCAAAACCTGCTTCACAGCCACACTAGTCAAAACAGCATGGTGTTGGTAAAATGATAGAGAAACCAATGAAATAGAATCTAAAGCTCAGAAATAGACTCATCCATCTATGAACAGCTGATCTTTGACAGAGGCCGAAAACCCATTAAATCAGGGAGAGATAGCCTCTGTAACAAATGGTACAGACAAAGTTGGATATCCACTTGTAGGAAAATGAAGCAAGACCCATACCTCACCCCATACACAAAAATGAACTCAAATTGGATCAAAGACTTACATGTAAAACCCAAAACTAAAAAGGTCATCAAAGATAAAATAGGGGCAAGTTTAGGGGCCCTAAACTATAGGATTATAAATTTATAGGATTTATAAATTTATACAAATAAATAATTTATATAATTTATAGAATTATAAATCCAGGAGCTCTGGTAGCATAGTGCCTAATATATATAATCCTATATAATTTATAGGATTATAAATACCAGGAGCTCTGGTAGCATAGTGCCTAAGGCACTTGACTGCTCACCAGAAGGCTGGCGGTTCAAACCCACCAGCCACTCCTCGGAAGGAAGGTTGGGCAATCCTACTTCCGCAGTGATACTGCCTCGGAAACCCAAGGAGGGGTCACTATGAGTCGGGGCCGACTCGACGGCAAATAACAACAACAACAACAATTTATGGGATAAATAGATTATCAAACAAAACCCAAAATGCACAGGCCATGGAAAAGAAACTAGATGACTGGGCCCTTTTAAAAATTAAATTCTTATGTGCATCTAAAGACTCCTCCAAAAGGGTAAAAAGAGAACCTATAGATTGGGAAAAAATATTTTGCTATGACATATCTGACAAGAGACTTCTTTCCAAAATTAATAGAAAACTTCAACATCTCAACACCAAAAAGACAACCCAGTTCAAAAATGGGCAAAGGAAACAGTCATTTCACTAAACAGGATGTACAGGAGGCCAACAAACACATGAGGAAATGCTCACAATCATTAGCCATTAGAGAGATGCAAATCAAAACAACAATGAAATATCATCTTACCCAGCAATAATAGCAAAGTTCAACAAGACAAAAAATAGCAAATACTGGGGAAGTTGTGAAGAGATTGGAACTCTCATACACTGCTGGTGAGACTGCAAAATGGTATAGCCATTGTGGAAAATGATATGGTATTTCCTTAAAAAACTGAAAATAGAAATACCATTTGATCCAGCAATTCCATTACTAGGAATACATCCTAAAGAGGTGAGAGACAGGACATGAACAGACATGTGCAGATGCATGTTCATCATAGCACAATTCACTATAACAAAGAGATGGAAACAACCTAAATACCCATCAACAGATGATTGGATAACCAAACTATGGTAGATTCACACAACGGAATACTATGCAACATTAAAGAATAGTGAAGACTACATGAATCATTATTCAGGGAAGGAAACTCACTTTGTTGGTTACCGGGGATGGGAGGAAAGGAGAGGGAAAATTTCAGACTATTTGAAGGTGACATGTCGATTTGGATGAGTGGAGGAATGGTATGGAAAGAGTCTGTGACCAGTATGGTGACACTGGGGAAAGGAAAGACACTGAAATGTACACAAAATGTACACAAATGTCTGGTTACTTAACTGCTGCTTCCATGTCCAATATAGACAGCAGGTAAATACTACTACATACACAACAAGGCAGTATGACTAGCACCAAATACCGGGCTACAGATTAATGCATACACAATTGAGAAGAGCAGGTGGGGTTTCACGAACAGGAATACACCCTAGACTGAGAATAGATTTGGCTGAAGATAATGTTACATATACACTTGTGCTACAAAATTAGCCACATCCATTACAGAAGCAACAGAAGATATGATTGGAGTAACTTCTCAGAGACAACCAAACATCTTGTAAGAGAGAATTACCATGCCTGGGGACTCGGGACTATAGTCTAGGAGGACGTCATGCTCAATTGGTACACATAGTTCATAAAAATTTTGTTCTACAATCTAATTTGTTGAGCAGGGACTGGCGTCTTAAAAGTTTTCAAGCAGCTTTCTAAGATGGAACTATTGGTCTCCTCTCATCTGGAGCAAAGAAGATTGAAGAAGATCAAAGGCATCTGGAAACAATTACTCTAAAGATAAGAAGGACTACGAGTTCTTCAACCTCCATAATCTGAGACCAGAAGAGCTAGATGGTGCCTGGCTACCAAGGCCAACTGCTTGGAAAAGGATCAAATCTGGAAATCCTGGATAGAGTGGGAGGAAATACGTGGAACAAAATTCAGAAACACCAAAATGACCAGGATTGCTGGTCAGAGAGAGACTGGTGGAACCCCCGAGACTATGGCCTAGAAATGGACTCACTTCCATGGGTTGGCTCTCAGTCCAACAATAGAAAGACCTACATACAGAACACCTACCTCAGGTTGATGTACCCACCTACTCTAGGGAGATGCACCCTCTGGATCAATCAGCTATGATACACCAGAGGTGTAGCACTCACATAGAGGGAAAGCTGGACAGACAGGAATGCATGGATGAGAAAGGTACAGCAGGTGTGGTCACAGGGAAGAGATGGGGACTACAGTATTTTACAGTTTGGGACTGTAATCAGGGCCATGAAATCAGATGTGCATGAACTGTTGAATTTAAAACAAATTTGCTATGTAAATTTGCACTCAAAGCACAATAAAAATATTTTTAAAAAAGAAAATGCTATGGTTTGGATCAGGCACACTTTAGTCCACATCTTTGCTTCTTAACACTTTAAAGAGGTCTTTTGCAGGAGATTGCCCAGCAATAAGATGTCTGGTTACTTAACTGCTGGGTGTTGATTGTGAATCCAAGTAAAATAGTGTCCCTGGCAACTTCAATCTTTTCTCCATCTATCGTGATGTTGCCTTTTGATATAATTGTGAGAATTTTTGTTCTCATTATGTTGAGGTGTAATCCATACTGAAGGCTGTACTCTTTGTTGTTCATTAGTAAGTGCTTCAAGTTATCTTTACTTTCAATAAGTAAAGTTATGTTGTCTGCATATCACAGGTTGTTAATGAGTCTTGTGCCAGTCCTGATGCTGCATTTTTCTTCATATAGTTTTCTGAAAAACATTGACCACTGAAACCTTATGAAAGCAGTGAAACACTGTCTGATATATTTGTTGTTGTTAGGCATTGTCAAGTCGCTTCCAACTCATAGTGACCCTGTGTACAACAGAACCAAACCCTGCCCAGTCCTGTGCCATCCTCACAATCGTTGCTATACTTGAGCCCATCATTGCAGCGACTATGTATCAATCTGTCTCATTGAGCATCTTCCCCTTTTTCACTCACCCATGTACTTTGTCAAGCTTGATGTCCTTCTCCAGGAACTGATCCCTTCTGATAATATGACCAGAGTACAAGAGATGAAGTCTGCCTATTCTTGCTTCTGAGGAGCATTGTACTGTACTTCTTCTAAGACAAATTATTTTTTGTTCTTCTGACAATCCATGGTATATTTAATATTCTTTGCCAGTACCAGAATTCAAATGCATCAGTTCTTCTGAGGTCTTCTATATCGTCCAGCTCTCGCATGCATATGAGGCTATTGAAAATTCCATGGCGTGAGCCAGGGGCACCTTAGTCTTCAAAGTGACATCTTTGCTCTTGAACATTTTTAGGAGTTTTTAAACAGCAGATTTGCCCAGTGCAGTCTGTTGTTTGATTTCTTGACTGCTGCTTCCATGGGTGTTGATTGTGGATCCAAACAAAATGAAATCCCTGACAACTTCAGTCTTTTCTCAGTTTATCATAATGGTGCTTATTGGTCCAGATGTGAGGATTATTGATTTCTTGATGTTGAAGTGTAATCCATATTGAAGGATCAAGTCCTCTTCATTTTCAGCATATCATCTGCATATCACAGGTAATTTAATGAGTCATCCTCGAATCCTGATGCCACCTTCTTCTTCATATAGTCTGACTTCTTGACTTACTTTCTCAGTATACATATTGAGTAAGTATGGTGAAAGAATACAACAATGTCACATATCTTCCCTGATTTTAAACCAGGCAGTTTATCCTTGTTTTGGTGAATGACTCTCTCTGGGTCTCTGTACAGGTTCCTCATGAGCACATTTAAGTGTTCTGGAATTCCCATTTTTTTCAATGTTATCTATAATTTGTTCTAATCCGTAGAGTCAAATGCCTTGGCACCGTCAATAAAACACAAGTAAACATCTTTCTGGTATTCTTTGCATTCAGCCAAGATTCATCTGACATTAGCAGTGATATCCCTTTTCCATATCCTCTTCAGAACCTGGCTTGAATTTCTAACAGTTCCTTGTCTATGTACTGCTGCAACTGTTTTAAAATTATTTTCAGGAAAAATTTACTTGTATGTGATATTAATGATATTGTTCAATCATGTCCACATTCTGTTGGTCACTTTTCTTTGGAATGGGCATGAATATTGTTATCTTCCGGTTGTTTGGCCAGGTAGCTCTCTTCCAAATTTCTTGGCATAAATAAGTGAGCACTTCAGCATTGCATCCATTTGTTGAAAACATATCAATGGATATTTTGTCAATTACTGGTACCTTGTGTTTGGCCAATATTTTAGTTCAGATTGGACTTCTTCCTTCAATATCGTTTGTTCTAGATCATATGCTACCTCCTTGAAGGGTTGGACATTGACTGATTCTTTTTGGTGCAGTGATGTTATTCTTTCCATCTTCTTTTGATCTTTCCTGCATTGTTCAGTATTTTACCCATAGAATCCTTCAGTAATACAATTGGAAATTTGAAAGTTCTTTTCCATTTTTTCAGCTTGGCAAATCCTGAGCATGTTCTTTGGTTTTCTAAATCTGAGTGTTTGCACATTTAATCCAAGCTGCCCTTTGAAATCTATTCACCTCTTTTATGTCATCATTTCTTCCATTTGCTTTAGCTAGTCTTTGTTCAAGAGCAAATTTCAGAGTCATTTCTGACATCCATTTTGGTCTTTTCTTTCTTTCTTGCCTTTTTAATGATCTTTTGTTTTCATCATCTATGATTTCCTTGATGTGATGACACACACAACTTGTCTGATCTTCAGTCATTGGTATTCTGTGTGTCAAATTTAATTTATTCTTGAGATGGTCTCTAAATATAGGTGCCATGTACTCGAGGTCATACATTGGCTTTCATGGAATGGTTTTAATTTACTTCAGCTTCAACTTATACTTGCATATGAGAAATGGATGATCTGGTCCACAGTCAGCCCCTGGCCTAATTCTAACTGATGAAGCTGAGCTTCTCTATTGTCTGTTTCCACAGATGTAGTCAGTTTGATTCCTGTGCATTCCATTTGTCCGGGCCCACATAAATGATCACCATTTATGTTGTTGAAAAAAGGTGTTTGCAATGAATAAGTTACTGGTCTTGTAAAATTGTATCATGCAGTCCCTGGTGTCTTTTCTATCATGAAAGCAACTACTGATGCTGCTTCTCTTTACAACTTATGCACCGCAGTCACCAGTAATTATCAATACATCTTGATTGCATGTTTGGTCAATTTCAGACTGTAGAAATCAGTAAAAATCTTCAATTTCTTCATATTTGGCTTAAGTGCTTGGTGCTTAAATTTGAAAAATAGTCATTAACTGGTCTTCCTGGTTTGTTGTTGTTATTGTTACATTCTGTTGAGTCAGACCCAACTCATAGCAACCCCTCCTTGGGTTTCTGAGGAAGTTTCTCTATGGAAGAAGATTGCCCAACCTTCCTTCCAAGGAGTGGTTGATAGGCTTGCACTGCCTATCTGGTTAGCAGCCAAGTGCCTCTAGGCACTACACTACCAGAGCTCCCAGGTCTTCTTTATAGGCATATGGATATTATCCTATCAGTGATTGCATTGTACTTCACATTAGATCTTGAAATGTTCTTCTTTCATGAAAGTGATACCATTCCTCTTAAATTTGTCATTCCCGGCCTAGTAGACCATATGATTGTTCAGTTCAAAATGGGCAATACCAATCCATTTCAGGAGTTCTGGTAGCATAGTGCCTAAAATACTTGACTGCTAATAAGGTACTTGACTGCTAACCACCAGCCACTCTTTGGAAGGAAGGTTGGGTAATCTACTTCCATAGTGATACTGCCTTGGAAACCCAAGGAGGGGTCGCTATGAGTCGGGCCTGACTTGATGGCACATAACAACAAAACAACAACAGTCCATTTCACATCACTAATGCCTATGATATCCATCTGTATCTATTCCATTTCATTTTGACAACTTCCAATTTTCCTAGATTCATACTTCATACATTCCACATTCCAATTATTAATGAGTGTTTATAGTTGTTTCTTTCCATTCTGAATCATTCCCCATCACCAAATAAAGGACATGAAAACTTTACTCCATCCGCGTCATTAAAGTCAACTCTACTTTGAGGAAGTAGCTATTTCCGAGTTATATTTTGAGTGCCTTTCAATCTAAAGGACTCATCTTCTGGTACTATGTCAGACAGTATTTCACTATTCTTCATGAAGTTTTTGAATAATATATCAGTGATATTCATGAAGTTTTTTCCCCCTCAAATCCTTTTTATTTTTCTTTCTTCTTTTTTATTTTTTGTTTTAAAAGTTTGTTTTATATTCAATGTTACGTGTACATTTAGTTTCACTCCGCATTTACCATGTCCAACCCTAACCCAGTCTCCTCCCCTCCCTGTCTTGTATTTGTCCTGCATTTCCTCAACCTGAATGTGGGTCCTCTGTTGCCCCGTGGTCCATTGCTCTAAGGGATGTGTTACCATAGAGTATGTGGATGCATTTCATCCAGGGTGGAGTGGTCTGCATGTATATCTTGTTAACTATTGGGCTGAGAGCCAGTCCCTGGGGGTGAGTTTTATTGCAGGCACAGAATGTATTCCAGGGCCATAGTATTGGGGGTCTCATCAGACTTCCTCTGACTAGTAATTCTGGTCATTATTGAGTTTTTGGATTTTGTTCCACATTTTTTCTCCCACTCTATCCAGGATCTCCAGATTTGATCCTTTCCTGAGTGGTTGGCATTGGTACCCAGGCACTGTCTAGTTCTTCTGGTCTCAAGGGCCATGGTGTCCTATGGCTGATTGCTTCCAAATGCCCTTTTTTTTTTTTTTTTTGCATTCTTCTGCTTTTCCAGTGCTAGGACACTGTTAGCTGTATCATAGATGACTGCTTGAAAGCTTTTAAGACTCCAGTTGCTACTCACCAATGTAGGAGGCGGAACAAGGCTTTTATGTATTTTGTTGTGCCAATTGAGTCTGGTGTCCCCCAGCACTATGGTCCTGAGCTAGTAGATCTATTGGATCTCTCTCTCATAGTGTCTGGGTGTCTATGAGGGATTACTCTGTGTCTGTCTTCTATTGTTTCTGTAATGATTGCAGATATTTTGTAACAATGGTGTCTGTGCGAGATTAGCCTCAGCTGAATCTATCCTTGGTCTGGAGTATATTCCTGTTCAGTGACCCACCTCTGATCCTCTCAGGTGTTTATGTGTTTATCTGTAGCCTGGTGTTTGGTGTTAATGGTAATGCAGTATTGTGGACACAATGGTTGATATTAGCATCTGTCGTCTATCTCTTATGTGCACAATTCAGTGTCCTCCCATTCCCTAATGTTATTATGGTGGTCATAGTTCCTTGCCGTATATTCCTCCCCCTACCCACGTCAGTGTGTGGGCCCCGACTAGGCTGAAATTAATCCCACTCCTTCCCTACCCATCCCAGTAACCTACAAAAGTGAATTCCATTTCCCAAGCAAACGCTTCTTTGTCTTTTTATAGTAATGGGCTCATACAGTACTTTTCTTTCTGCAATTGACTTCTTTCACTCAGCATCATGTCCCCCAGGTTCATCCACGTTGTGAGATGATTCGTGTATCCCTCATTGTTCTTTAGTGTAACATAGTATTTCATTGGGTGCATGTACCATAATTTGCTTATCCCCTTATCCGTTGATGGGCATTTAGGTTGTTTCCATCTCTTTGCTATAGTTAATTGTGCTCTGATGAACATAGGTGTACATATGTCTGTCTGTGCGCTATCTCTCACCTCTTTAGGATATATTCCTAGTAATGGAATTGCTGGGTCAAATGGTACTTCTATTTTCAGTTTTTTAAGGAAATGCCATACCGTTTGCCACAATGGTTGTACCATTTTACAGTCCCACCAGCAGTGCACAAGAGTTCAAATCTCTCTGCAACCTTGCCAGCATTTGTTATTTTATGACCTGTTCAACTTTGCTATTATTGCTGGGGTGAGATGATATCTCATCGTTGTTTTGATTTGCATCTCTCTAATGACTAATGATCACGAGCAATTTCTCATGTCTTTGTTAGCTGCCTGTATATTTCTTTGGTGAAGTGTCTGTTCAAGTCTTTTGCCCATTTGTGAATTGGGTTGTTTGTCTTTTTGGTGTTGGGGTTGAAGCTTTCTATAGATTTTGGAGATAAGTCCTTTATCAGATATGTCATAGGCAAATATTTTCTCCCAATCTGTAGGTTCTCTTTTTACCTTTTTGACAAAGTTTTTTGATGAGCATAAGAATTTAATTTTTAAAAGGTCCCAGTCATCTAGCTTCTCTTCTACCTCCTGCATATTCTGGGTTATGCTTGACAGTCTATTTATGCCATAAATTAGGGCTCCCTGATTTGCCCCTATTTTATCTTTGATGCATTTTATAGTTTTGGGTTTCACATTTAAGTCTTTGATCCACCTTGAGTTTGTTTTTGTGTATGGGGTGAGGTATGGGTCCTGTTTCATTTTTCTACAGGTGGATATCCAGTTTTGCCAGCACACTTTGTTTAAGAGGCTGTCTTTTCCCCATTTAATGGGTTTTGGACCTTTGTCAAACATCAGTTGTCCATAGATGCATGGGTCTATATCTGGACTTGCAATTCTGTTGCATTGGTCTACATGTCTATCATTGTACCAACACCATTCTGTTTTGACTACTGTGGTTGTATAGTAGTTCTTAAGATCTGGGAGTGTGAAACCTCCCACTTTGTTCTTCTTCAGAAGTACTCTGCTTATCCATGGTCTCTTTCCTTTCCATATGAAGTTAGTAATTGGTTTTTCCATGTACTTAAAAAATTTGGTTGGTATCTGGATTGCGATTGCCTTAAATGTGTAGCTTGCTCTAGGTAGTATTGACATTTTCACAATATTCAGTCTACCTATCTATGAACAAAGTAGGTTCTTCCATTTATGTAGTGCCCTTGTTGTTTCTTGTAGCAGTGTTTTATAGTTTTCTTTGTATAGGTCTTTTGTGTCTCTGTTGAGGTTTAATCCTAGATATTTCATCTTTTTAGTAGCTATTGTAAATGGTATTGTTTCCCTTACTTTATCAGAGGACTCTTTGTTGGTGTAGAGGAATCCAACTGATTTTTGTATGTTGACCTTGTATCCTGCCACCTTGCTGAACCTTTCTATTAGTTCTAGTAGTTTTTTTTTATTGAGTCCTTTGGGTTTTCTATGTATAGGATCACATCATCTGCAAATAGAGGTGGTTTTAGTTCCTCTTTGTCAATTTGTATGCCTTTTATTTTTCTTTCTTGCCTTATTGCCCTGGCCAGGACTTCCAATACAATGTTAAATAGAAGTGGTGATAGAGAGCATCCCTGTCTGGTTCCCGTTTGTGACAGGAATGCCTTGAGTCTTTCTCCATTAATAAGGATGTTGGCCATTGGGTTTGCATATATACCCTTTCTTATGTTGAGGAATTTCCCTTCTATCCCTATTTTGCTGAGAGTTCTGAACAGGAATGGACGTTGGATTTTATCTAATGCCTTTTCAGCATCTATTGATATAATCATATGGTTCTTTTCCTTTGTTTTGTTAATGTGGTGGATTACATTGATTGTTTTTCTGATGTTGAACCACCTTTGGGATTCATACCAGGTATAAATCCCACTTGGTCAGGATGTATTATTTTTTTTGGTATGTTGTTAGATTCTGTTAAAGATTTTTGCATTGATGTTCATAGGGATATTGGTCTGTAGTTTTCCTTTCTAGTGGTGTCTTTCCCTGGTTTTAGTATTAGTGTTATGCTTGGTTCGTAAAATGAGTTTGAGAGTATTCCATCTTTTTCTATGTTCTGGAATAACTTGAGTAGCATAGGTTTCAGGAGCTCTGGTAGAATAGTGCCTAAGGCACTTGACTGCTAACCAGAAGTCTGGCGGTTCAAACCCACCAGCCACTCCTCAGAAGG
>NW_006922236.1:987738-988871 GCF_000298275.1 Orycteropus afer afer
ATGGTTTATCAATTTTATTAATCTTTTCAAAGAACCAGCTTTTTGTTTCATTGATTTTCTCTGTGCTTTTTTTTTTTTTTTTCTGTTTCATTTATTTCTGCTCTGATCTTTGTTATTTCCTTGCTTTTAGATGCTGTAGGATTCTTTTGTTTTTCTGTTTCTAGTTGTTGGAGTTGATGAGTTAGAGTGTTGATTTTGTTTCATTCCTCTTTTTTGATGTATGCATTTACTGCTATAAAGTGTCCTCTGGGTACTGCTTTTGCTGTGTCACATAGGTTTTGGTATAATGTATCTTCATTCTCATTTGTTTCTAGGAATTATTTTTATTTCAGTTTTTATTTGTTCTGTTACCCAGTAGTTTTTGAGCAGTGAATTGTTCAGCTTCCATATGTTCAATGTTTCTTCCTTGCTCTTCCTAGTATTAATCTCCAATTTTATAGCATTGTGGTCCAAGAAGATGCTTTGTAGTACTTCAGTGCTTTTGAATTTATTGAGCCTTATTTTATGTCCTAACATATGGTCTGTTCTGGAGAAGGATCCATGTGCACTGGAGAAGAAGGTGAACTGTGCTTTTGTTGGGTGAAATGCTCTGTATATGTCTATGTGGTTGAGTTGGTTGATTGTGTTGTTAAGTTCTGTATCTTTGTTGAGTTTTTTTCTAGTTGACCTGTCCCTCTTTGAAGGTGGTGTGTTAAACTCTTTTACTACTATTGTAGAGTTGTCTGTTGTCCTTTTAATTCAGGTAATATTTGCTTCACATATTTTGGAGCACTTTCATTGGCTGCATAACTTTTTCTTTGTCAATTGACCCTTTCAACATCATTTAATGTCCTTCTTTGTCTCCTGTGATGTTTTTCACCTTAATGTCTATTTTATCAGAAATTAATATTGCCACTCCTGCTCTTTTTTGATAACCATTGGCTTGGTATATTTTTTTCCATCCCTTTACACTTGTTTTTGTCTTTGTGTCTCAGATGAGTGTCTTGTAGGCATCATATCAATGGGTCTTCTTTTCTGATACACTCTGCCACTTTCTTTCTCTTGATAGGTACATTTAGTCCATTCAGATTGAGTATAATTAGTGATAGGTATGAATTGATTGCTGTCATTCTATTGTGGTTTTTTTTTTTTTT
>NW_006922236.1:988971-994356 GCF_000298275.1 Orycteropus afer afer
GGTGTTTCCTTGGTCCATGTACTTTCCTGTTCTGAGTTTGATTTGTTACCCAATGCTTTCTCCCTTTTCTTCTTTATTGTTGATTTTGTGTTTTTTAAACCCATATGTTTTCCTTCCTTCTGGATTTGCTTAGGGGGATTGTTAATTTTCTCTGTGGTTACCTTAAAGTACATTCTTGTCTCTACAATTTTGGGACAGTGCATACTGTGAAGACATTGCCCTGTTTTTCTCTCCATTTGGAAGTTTGTACCTAGACGTTTTATCCCCTCTAATAGGTTAGTTGCTGTTGTCATGTGCTGATTAACTTCCTTGGTTTTTAGTGTGCAATGTTTTATGGTCTTATTTTGAGTTTCTATTTCTGATTTGGTTTCAGTGTTGATGCCACTTATCCTGGTTTTGTTGATCTCTGTTGTGGGTTCTCTATTGGAAGAATTTCCTTAAGCATTTCTTGTAGGGTTGGTCTGGTTTTCACAAAAATCCCTTAATTTCTGTTCGTCTGGGAATGCCTTGATTTCGCCTTCATTTTTGATGGATAATTTGGCTGGATATAGGATTCTTGGTTGGAAGTTCTTTTCCTTCATTGTTTTATATATGGCGTCCCATTGCCTTCTTGCCTGCATGGTTTCTGCTGAGTAATCAGAGCTCAGACTGTTAGATTATTATAAGTGATATTTCTTTTGTCCTGGGCAGCTCTCAAAATTCTTTTTTGTCTTTGGTTTTGGAGAGTTTGATTAGGATATGCCTCAGTGTTTTTCTCTTGGGGATCTATCTTGTGTGGGGTTCTGTGAGTTTCTTGGACAAATATATTTTCTTCTTTCATGATATGGGTGAAGTTTTCTGTACCTCTTCTTGTTCTGGAATACATTGAGTTATATGTTGTTTCTTTTTGTGTTGTCCCTTATAACTCTTAGGTCTTCTTCATTTCTCTTAAATCTTTGTTCTGATTTTTTTAATACAGGCCGATGTCCAGGGATTTTTCTTCTAATTGAGAAATACATTCTTCAGTTTTATCCTCCTCTTTTGTGCTTCTGCTGTATTGTGTAATTCTGTAATTTTGGTATTCATCTTCTGGATTTCTAACTGCTGTTTTGGTGTAAGTTGTGATTGTGCATTAATCTTGTTATTTTGTTCTTGAATGATTTTCCTGAGTTCTTCCAGGGAACTTTCTGTGTTCTGCTTGTTTCTGTTTGGGGTTTCCTTAGGCTCTTTAAAGCTCTATAAAAATATCTTTTAAATTACTTCTCAGATAATTCTCTTACCTCCTCTTTCTCCATGTTTAATGAGACTTTTTTTGTGGTTTAGCTTTGCTTGAACAATTTCTCTTAGAAAGATCAGCACGAGGCCAGTCCCCATGAGGCGGAGGTTAGAGATGTCCCCAATGTCCAAACTACCATGCCACTCCATCATTTCAGACATTAACTCCTCCTCCTCCTCCCAGTAATTTCCCCAGTCTTAGGGTTCTGTATTTCACTGTAATGCCTCACAGACACCCAAGGGTTTGTCTCACGTAGTAGTGGTGGAGGCTGGCAGGCTGGTGAGTCCTGGGTCCGTGAGTAGGTCTGGTGGATCCTCCCAACTCTCAGGGTTTGATGAACCTCGATCAGCAGATCAGATGATGGCTGCTGTCCCAAATCCAGGGGTGAGATGAGGATGATCCAAGACACAAAGCTGGAGCAAGAGGAGAGCGAATCTTCCCAGGAGATTCGTAGGTATATCCTCAGGGAATCTAAGGGTGGTGATTTGAGTTATACCCTCCAGCAAGGCAGGACTCAAGATACATTCCACCTGTGTTGCCCCAACAGATTTAACCTAAATCCCACCACAGAGTTGATTGCCAGTCATTATAGGGAATGACTACTACCAGCTGCCCAGCCAAGTTGATACCTGACCTTAACTACCACACCACCCCAAATAGGCATGGATAATGGGATTTACAAAACATCACAGAATGGAGGACAATGGCTAGAAGGGCCACATCAAGCAATTCACTGCACGCTTCTAATGTATAGGCCTGTTTTTGTGTTTTGTTTGCGGTTACCTGTTATTTTCTAGACATTTTGAGGTTGTCTTTAACTGTTGGTTATGTACTGATTTGTTTTGTCTTGGCTTTATGATTTAATATTTTGAAAAGGTAAAGCTGGTGTATTTTATTTTTTTAGTTATTAATTCAGGTATGCTGGGTTGCTCTACAGTTTTCTTTGTGTTGGTGAAATCATTGTGTGGAATGTGGATATTGTTTTCAGTTTGCTGTAAAGAGGGTTTAGAATTTCAACCGGGAGGTATTATGGTGGCTGAATGTGGTTTCTTCTATTGGATGAGTGGGCATATTGTTGGAGAAGGTGGGAGCAGAAGATAGAAAGAAGGAAAGCTCCACATTGCTATGGGTGGCCTCTAGGTTTTGAGTGGGCTGCTAATTATGTTGTTGTACTGTAATTCACAGGCCCGCAGCTCAATTTCAGCAAAGACTCCAGTTTTCCCCTTTCCTCTAGGCTCAGACACATGCAAAAACCCTGCTCCCAATACTCCTCGGTGCCAAAAAGCCGACCCAAGAAAACTTCCTGGCTCTACGATCCGCCTTGGGGATTCCTCTCTTGGCCTGCCCCCCCCCCCCCACGGCACCAGCCTAGGCTGTGATCTACTGTGGGACTCCTCCTCTGGGTCCACCCACTTGTGGCACCAAAGATCCACTCAGTTTAAGCAGCACAGAAGCCAGGCCACTGGCTGCACAATCTGTAGTTCCAATATTAGTGACAAAGTCGTGTGTGGGCTACTTAGTATCACTAAGCTGACCCAAGCCTGATCGGTGATCTGCAGCAGGGACAACTCCTCGGGCCCATGCTCTTGCAGCCCCATTGGACTCTCTGCTCAGATTTCAGTGGTGTTGGTAGTGCCTGCTTGGACCTAGCAGACCCAAGTTACCAATAAAATCAAGTGCTGACGGTCAATCCTTGGGGTGATCGCTAGTATGCTGGTGTAGGCATGGGTATGCTTGTGTGGTGTGTCTTTTTCCTTAACCCAGGGAGATCTTGTATGGCCTTTCTCGCCTCCCTGTTGGTGCTCTCCCAGGGAGGTCTTGATGGCCTTTCTCGGCTGCCTGTCAGCACTCTGCAGGATAAATCTTCTAATCATGTTATTTCTATTTTCTTCCCCCATGTCCTTTTCTCCTTCCTAATTCTACTCCCCTGATTTTGGTACTCTCTGACTCAGTGAGTTCCTCAGAGCACCAGAATCTCTAATTCAAACTGTTGTACCTAGTTTTTCAAAAACTAAGTTGCTAGACCAAAATAGTGTGGTGATTACTGATGAGATTCCATTTTGAATCTGCCTTTTCTTTCTTTAAAATTTGTATTGTAATTTGAGTGAAAGTTTACAGAGCAAATTCATTTTCCACACAGCAGTTCATAAACATTTTGTTTCATGACATTGACTACTGTTCCCCACAGTGTAACAGGTCTCTTCCCATTTCCTCCCCATAGTTACTTCTTCCCTGTGTCCTTCCCTCCTGTGTACTCCCACCCTCCTGAATTGTCTCCCTGTGCAAACACTGCCTTTCTGTTCTCCCATGATGGATTGCTCCAAGGAATGTATCTACCTACTCATAAGATTTTCAGTGGCCAGTTTTTTTTCTGTGTTTTTTTTTTCCCCCCCCCGTCAGAAGTGGACTGCCGTGTCCTCATGCCTAGTCTGCATTAGTCTGGAAGCTCCACTGAAATATGTCCATCATTGGTGAACTTGCTGTTGTTTGAAATAACAGTGGCATAGCTTCCAGCATCACAGCAACAAACAAGCCACCACACTAAGACAAACTTTTAAAACTCTTCCAGCTTCTACCCATTATCTAATTCTAAAATCCCTTCCATAATTTAGGTGTCTTTTAAAATAGTTTCAGTCTTAGTACCAAAGTCTGTCTTAGTTATCTAGTGTTGCTACAATAGAAATACCACAAGAGAGTTCCAGTAAGATGGTGGACTCAGCAGAAAGACTGCGCAGACCCACTTCAACAAAGAAAAGGGAAACCAATTAACAAAGATATAGAAGATAATCCTGGACTCCTGAGCCTTGAAGGCAATATAGAAGTGGACTAAACCCCAACAAGCAGAAGAATTTGCATGAAAATACCAAAAATGGAGACAGACGGAGCTGCGGTCTGGCAGCGATCCTGAGTGATCCTGATGGCATGGCACAGATAGATAGCTTTGAGAGTGCCAAGTGGTGGTAGGACCTAAGAATTAGCCTAAAAATCAGCATTGCCAGCCAGGGACTGCGCGGATGACTGCGCTGGTGGCTGGGGAATAAATGGAGAAGGTGAAGAGAAAGATAGGCTGAGCTGTGGACTTTTGCCTCTCCAGAGGGTGCTGCCATTTTGAATGTTTACAAGCGGCTTGACCGTTTTGGATATTTAAAGAGACAGTGCTCTCGCAAATTCCAGAGTGTTAAGAACACTTTCTGCTTGCCAGCAACCCCAAGGACACTCTGGGCTTGCAAGACTGAAAGGTACAACATCTCTCGTTACTCTTACACCCCATACCCACTTGGTGAACAGGGGTGGCCATCCCCCACTCCTACCCACCTCCTGGGCCCACAGGAACTCCGTCCCAGTCTGTGTGCTCAGACGGAGCCTGGGTGCCCTGCCCTGTCCTCCACCATTTTTTTTTCTCTTTTTTTATTTTTGTTAATTTCTTTTTTCATTTTCTTTTTTCTGGTGTTTAGTTTGCTTGTATTTGTCTGTTTTAAAATTACAATTATTATTAACACTTTTGTTCTTTTTACTATTATTCTTTATTCTGCCTCTCTCAGGTCCTAGTTTTCAGCTTTTTTTTCTTTCCCTCTTCCTGGTTGAAAATTTTTTTATTTAAATTTTTTTTTTCTTTATACTCTGTTTTTTCCTCATGCTTAACCCTGTTACTTGTTTTTCTTTTTGCATTTTTCCCATTTTTTTTCCTTCATTATTCTCCTTTTCTACCTTTTTTGTCTTAGTACCCTATTCCCAGATATTGCAGGTTCTCTTGTTTTTATCGTATTCTTTTTCTCTTTTTTCTTTTTTGGGTTACTGTTCCTGTGTGATTACATGGTGTGTTTTTTGTCCATGTGCTTTTAGTTTTATAATGGTTATTCAATTGTAATTTTTGTCTAACTGAATGGGAGACAGCAACAGTCCCCATAAGACACAACTATACCCACACCTTCTGCAACTTCACTTAATGAGCGAGAGCCACTACCTCCTTCTCCACCAACAGGCCAACAATAAAAAACACCAAGGAGAGCCTGAATCACCCTTGGCTGCTCTTCACAAATGGTTAACAGAGATCTAAATACAACAATGACATGATGTCTTGGAGACAACAGACCATCACAGTCCACACAAAGAAGCAGGATAAAGTGGTA
>NW_006922236.1:995696-996916 GCF_000298275.1 Orycteropus afer afer
AAAGAGGACAAGCACAAATATTCAGCATATACTAAGACAACAGCAACAAAGGAAATGATAACACGATTCATAAACATAGTGAGCTCAGCACAGAAAATAAGATGGAACAAACAAACTGGGGACACCATGAAAAAACACAACAAAATGACAACAACCAATTCATACTTACATTCATAATTACACTGAATGTTAACAGATTAAATGCACTACTCCAGAGACAGAGGATGCAGATTGGATAAGAAAACCCAACCCATCAATATGCTGCCTACAAGAGACACACCTTAGAGATAAAGACAAAAATAGACTAAAACTCAAAAGTTGGAAAAGGATGTATCAAGCAAATGGCAACTGTAAGAGAACAGGTGTAGCAATATTAGTTTCTCACCAAATTGACATTAAGACAAAAACCACTATATGAGACAAGGAAGGACATTATATAATGATTAAAGGATCAATTGAACATGAAGATATAACCATAATAAATATCTATGGACCCATTGAAAGCACCCCGAAATACATAAATCAGACTTTAAAAGAGTTGAAAACCCAAATAGATGATTCCATAGTCATAGTGGGAGACTTTAATACACCACTTTCTTTGAAAGATAGAGCAAGTGGAAAGAAACTCAACAAAGATGCAGAAGAACTAAATAATGCACTCCACCAACTTGGCCTTATAGACATCTATAGAGCACTTCACCCAACAGCAGCATGATATACATTCTTCTCCAGTGCACATGGAACATTTTCCATGATAGACCATATGTTAGGCCCTAAAGCAAGCCATCATAAATTTAAAAACATTGAAATACTGGGAAGCATCTTCTCAAATCATAGTGCTATCATATTAGAAATTAATAAGAGGAAGATCAACAGAAAAAGAGTAAACACATGGAAACTGAACAACACCTTCCTTGAGAAAGACTGGGTAAGAGAAGAAATCAAAATTGAATTTTGAAAATTCCTCTAATCAAATGAGAATGAAAACACAACATACCAAAATCTTTGGGACACAGCAAAAGCAGTGATCAGAGGCCAATTTATAACAATAAATGCATACATCAAGAAAGAAGAAAGAGACAAATTCAACACTTTAAACCAACATCTCCAACAATTAGAAAAACAATAGAGAGAAAAGCCTACAGTCACCAGAAGAAAGGAAATAATCAAGATTTGAGCAGAAATCAATGAAACAGAAAATAGAAGGGCAATAGAAAAAA
>NW_006922236.1:997781-1000908 GCF_000298275.1 Orycteropus afer afer
GTACTGGAAGTCCTAGCCAGGGCCATAAGGCAAGAAAGGGAAATCAAAGGCATCCAAATTGGTAAGGAAGAAGTCAAACTATCCCTATTTGCTGATGATTCGATCCTCTACCTAGAAAACCCAAGATACTCAGTCAAAAATCTACTGGAACTAATTAAGAGATTTAGCATCATGGTAGGATACAAGATCAACATCCAAAAATCAGTTGGATTCCTCTACACCAGCAAAAAGATTGCTGAAAAAGAAGTAAAGAAATCAATACTATTTTCAATAGCTACCAAAAAAGGGAAAATGCTTGGGTATAAATCTGAACCAGGGACGCAAAAGTCATGTACAAAGAAAACTATAAAAGACTATTTCAAGAAACCCTGAGAGATCTACATAAATCAAAGAACATACCATTCTCATGGATAGGAAGATTGAACATTGTGAAAATGTCAATTCTGCCGAAAGCAATCTATACATTTAATGCAACTATGTGTAATGAACTTTGCTACCAGTACTGGAGCAAGATGGTACCTCATGGTTGTTTTGATTTGCATCTCTCTAATAGCTAATGATCGTGATCATTTCTTCATATATTTGTTGGCCACTTGAATATCCTCCTTGGTGAAGTGTCTATTCAGGTCTTCTGCCCATTTTTTTAATTGGATTGTTTATCTTTTTGTTATTGAGGTATTTGAGTTTTCTATAAATTCTAGAGATAAGTCCCTTGTCAGATATGTTATTACCAAATACTTTTTTCCAATTTGTAGATTCTCTTTTGACTCTTTTGGAGAAGTCTTTGGAAGCACATAAAAATTTAAACTGGGATTTTAAAAGCTAGCAAGCTGCCATCTAAATACAAAAATGGGTCTCTCCTCATCCAGAGCAAAGAAGAATGAAGAAAACTAAAATTCATGGAAACAATTAGTGCTAGTGACTGTACACCATCCAATCTGCAGCCTATACAACTATGAGACCAGAAGAACTAGATGGTGCCCGGCTACCACTGTCATTCACTTGGAAGGGGTTCTATGTTGGAGATCCTTGACAGAGAGGGAGAACAATGTGGAAGAAAACTCAAAATCATTTGGAGGGGGAAAAAAAGGAGGGGGGGGGACCAGATTTGCTGGTCCGATAGAGCCTTGTGGAACCACTGAGACTGTGGCCCCTAGCTGCCCTTCAGGTCTGGAATTGAACCCACACCTGTGGTTTCCAGCCAAACAAAATACAGGCATATGAGTTAAACATTTACCTGAGGTAGGTACATTCCTTGGAGAGAACAATCATGGGATAAAGAAGGGCTGCTTATACACACTGAGACAGCTCAGTGGGCCGGGATGCATGGAGGGATGGACACTGGGAAGAGGTAACTATTGGTAGGAAGTTGGAGGGGAGCTGTTGCATTTTGGTAAATAATTGGGGTTGATGTCATGAGACAAAATATATGTGAACTGATGTATGGAAAATGAATTTGCTCTGTAAATCTTCACCCAAATCACTATAAAAACAGAAATGAAAAGAAATACAACACTTTGTGGTTTTAGTAAAAAAAAATTTATTTTCTCGCAGTTTAGGAGGCTAGAAGTCAAAATACAGCATACTGGCTCTAGAGTAGGTCTTTCTTTTTCCGTGGGCTCTAGAGGGAATTTCCTTGTATGCTCTTGGGCAGTCTTCATGTGGCTTGGCATCGCTGTTCTTCCTTCTCTGCTTGCCAACTTGCTTGTTTTTAATGCCTTTTATATTTCAGAAGAGATTGACTCAACACATAAACTACATTAATTCTATCTTATAGACATAATAAACCCACTCCCAAATGCTATTATAAACATAGGCATAGAGGTTAGGATTTATAACACATATTTTTGGGGGACAGAATTCAATTCATAGCTTATAGTTTAGCTGAGCGGAGCCTCTGAATGGTACAAATGGTTAAACCTTAGTGCTCACCGAGTGGTTGGTTTATTGAGCCCACTGAGTGGTTGGTGGATTGAACCCACCTAGAAAATAGGCATGTCAGTTTGCTTCTCAGAAGTCATAGTCTTAAATCTCTATAGAGCAGTTGTGCTCTACAGTATAGCTTTGAACCAGTTTAGCCCACTTCAGTCATCTAGCCCTGCTAGAAACTTCATCTCCCTCTTGAAAACAATGACAATGTGTTTGTTGCATAGCAACCAAATCTCTTGACTGGCTGAGTTGCAAATAATGGTGTCCAGCTCAAAGCTGGAGACTATCTGCACTGCTTTGAATGCATGTCACTGCCCACAGTCCTGGCAATAATCCAGTGTCACACATCAGGCTTCTGAAATAGTTTGGTTCACTTCTTCCAAGTTTTACATTCCATGGCTTCAATCTAGAAGTTTTTCCATTCTGCTTAGCATTCCAGATCACTCAAATTTTAAAAATTTGAATCTGTTCCTGTTTTGCTTCGTGAGCCATGGTTGAACAGGTTCAAACCAGTGTGAAGCCCTATTCTGCCCACATGGGGTCTCTATGAGTCAGAACTGACTCAGTGGTAACTAACAGCAACATAGCTTAGATGAGTTGACACACAAAATTAACCATCATACATGTTAAAACAAAGCAAAATTGAACTGAAAGTTGAACTGGGAGAACAAATACAAAGCAGAAAATAATGTATTTAAGCACATCTATAGAAAGACCAACCAGTTTCTTTTTGACTTCTTTTAAGCAGAAAAAATGTTAAATCCCTGTTCAGTGTGCAGTTTTGTTTTTTTTTTTAAACATATAACTCACTGTTTAAGAACATTACAGATCTCCAAGAGCTAATTGTTTCATCAAGGAGTTTGAGTAGTAAAACATGCAATTATTCTGCTGTTTGGACAGTGGTATTATATTAATATACAATATTCCACACTAATAAAATTGGCAGACAATAGATCATTCATAAAGGAAGTACAACTGGCCAAGAAATGTGAAAGTGTTCAGCTTTATTAATAAACTCATAGGTGCAACTGAGAAAATTATTTTTCACTTACTGCAAAATTTTTATTTTATGCAATAATAATGAATGTGCAGTGAAACAGCTGAACACTGTTCAGCTGTGTTCAGCCAGGGGGCAGTTTAAGCATAGGCACTGAAACAAGGCGGGCTTGTGCTTACTCACTGATCTGCACTGAACACG
>NW_006922236.1:1017195-1024202 GCF_000298275.1 Orycteropus afer afer
TTTTTGTGTTTCTCTAGAGAACCCAATCCAACACAGCAACATAGGCTTAAATAAAAATCGGTTATTTGTAACATTGGTAGTTGTTTATTGCTACGCAAATCTTAAAACTTCTGAAACCATTAATTTTCAATTTTTAACAGCTTTTCTAAAATCTATGCGAGTTAATGAAGGTGCTGTTCTAGTGGCAGTTTGTATTAATTATTTCAACCAAACTAATACCTGTTTGCAAAATAGTGCCCTGCTATACCCCATGTGTAACAGATAGAAGAACAAGATTGCATACTTAAACTATTCTTGTAGTAGAGAGCTATAACAATAACACAAATATAAATAGTGATATCTAACACTCAGTGACTGATTGCCACACAATATTCTAAGTGGATTATTTCATGTAATCTTCCAACAACCCAAGGTCCTATTAACCTCCCCATTTTACAGGTAACTAAGGCTTAGAAAAGTTATCAAAGTTTACCTAACTAACACATAGCCCAGGACAGTCTGACTTCAGATCTTGTGTTTGTGATTAGTGTAGTATACTGCTTTCCTTACTCTTTTCCTTTCCTTTTCCCTTCCCTTCCATTTCCTCATAATTTTCTCTTTTTCCTCTCTCTTCCCACTGTGTTTCACACTCATACAGTTCAATAAATCTGTTAGGTAAACCAAGGAAAAAATGATATTCCAGGTGCCAAATCTTACCTTATAATTATATTCAAACATTCTCTATTTTCTAAAGAATGCTGACTAAAAAAGGAGTAGAAACATAGCCATAAACCCAGGACTATATTTCATTTATGTTGAACATTTACTCAGTCGGTTGACTCCAAAGGAGTAATTGAAGTGAACCTACCAAATGGTCAGGTCATTTCTCTCTTCAGCTGTAACAAAGGGCAGTGATTATGCACATGCTCAGAGTTGATCCTAACTGATTGCCCTGTCTTTCTACTTGTGACTAAAAATCCTGTTCAGATTTTCTTATGAAAAGAAGCAGGATAATTTAAAAATGAAGCTAAAAAGATTACCAGGGCATTTTGTGTTATTCTAAAAAGATGTATCAGAATTTACTCTACTAAAACTGATGCTGAATATTCAGCAAATGTGGAAATAACCTTTGATCTCTAAAGATACATTAACTGTTTCGTGGTTGGATTCCTGATACACTTACAAGTAATTGATAAGGATGTTCTTTTGTCTTTTGAGTCACCCAGTGTTTGGTGGTCAGTTTTTTGCTATATACGCTAGATATATGTTTAGAAACTTTGTTCTTCCTTCTGGTATGGTTTGCCCAGAGTACTGTCTGTAAATTAGAGCACCTTCCACAAATTATATTACTGAGCAGTTTCTATTTGCCTCGTCTTCTACTAAGTACTTTTCATTGATTTACTTGATTTAATCCTTTAACAGCCCCATCCCTATTTTGCAAAATGAAGAACCCAACATTCATAATGGTTAGTTGATTTGCCTAAATATATAACAGCTAGTAAGGCATTTGACTGCTAAGTAAAAGGCTGACAGTTTAAACCCACCAGCCACTCCTCGGAAGGACAACTGGGCAATCTACTTCCGTAGTGATACCACCTCAGAAACCCAAGGAGGGGTCCTTATGAGTTGGATCCAACTCCACAGCAGTGAAGGGTTTTTTTGTTTTGTTTTGTTTTTTGTTTTAATATGTGGTAAAGCCAGGATTAAGAATTGGTCATTCTGATCCTAGATTTAAGCTTTTAGCGATTTCCTTATTTCAAGGGTAGTAGGAGTCGTGGTGGTGCTATTGTTAATTATTTGACTACTAACATGAAGGTCAGCGGTTTGTATCCACCAGCAGCTCCAGAAACCACATCCACTGCTTTTGGTTTGCTTCAACTTATAGTGACCCTATAGGACAGAATAGCCCTATCTCGTAGAGTTTCCAAGGCTGTCATTCTTTACAGAAGCAGACTGCCTCATCTTTCTTCCATGAAGCAGCTGATAGATTTGATAGAAAATAGCAGTTCTATTCTCAGCTACATTTTCCTGGAACATCTTGAGTAAACTTGTTCTACTACAGTCACATTGCTGACCCCTAAACTTATTTACTAAGAGTGGTTTTGGACTGGAGCCAAGCCTGTTACTAGAAGATTGATAGAGGCCCAGGGTCTCTTGGTTCTATCCACCAGAGGCCTATGTACGGCAATATGCATATAAATGGGAAGAAGGCAAGGTTAAGTTCTCCAGGATGCAGAAGCAGGAGCTTGTAACTAGATGGACTTTTGATTCAGACATATGACAGCCATTTTGTTATGCCAAGTGCCTCAGTTTTAGAGCTTTGTTAACAAATCCATAGAGTTTCGAAGGCTGTAATCTATCTTTATTTATTTAATTTTTATTGATTTGGGTGAAAGTTTACAGAGTAAATTCCTCAGAGGGAAGGTTGGGCAATCTACTTCCATAATGATACTGACTCGGAAACCCAAGAAGGGGTTGCTAGGAGTCAGGTCCAACTGAACAGCACGTAACCACAACAACAACAACAATAGAGTAAGTACAGCAACTCACATATACTTTGTCTTAGGACATTGACTGCAGTTTCTACAATGCAACATCTCCCCTCCCTCTTCTTCCCCATAGTTACCTCTTCCCTGTGTCCTTCCATCCCATGCACTGCTGCACTCTGAGCTGTCTCCCTATGCATACAAAGGCCTTCTATTCTCCCATTATTGATCTCTCCAAGGACTGTATCTACCTAATGTAAATGTTCAGCTCATATGCCTGTCTTTTGTCTGGCTGGCAGCCACGAGAGTGGATTCAATTCTAGACCTGAAGGGCAGCTAGGGGCCATAGTGTCAGTGATTCCACCAGGCTCTAACAGACCAGGAAACCTAGCCTCCCCCCTTTTTTTAATGCTTTGAGTTTTGTTCCACACTGTTCTCGCACTCTATCCAGGATCCTGCTACATAGATCCCCCTCCAAGTGGTTGACAGTTTTATTCAGGCACCACGTAGTTCTTCTGGTCTCATAGTCATATAAGCTGAGGATCGCATGGTGTACTAGTTATTTGGACTAATTTTTTCCATGAATTTTTGATTTTTTTCATTCTTCTTTGCTCTGGACATTGCATCATTGCATCTAGATGGCTGCTTGCAAGCTTTTGAGATCCCAGTCGTTACTAGCAAAGTAGGATGGGGAACAATGTTTTTGTGTAGTATGTTATGCCAGGAAAGCTTGATGTCCCCTGCAACTATGCTCCCAGGCCCACAGATCCAACTATTCGCTCCCTCTGGGAAACTGGCTGTGGCCAAAAAGTGAGTACAACCTTGTCCCTTGTCAGCTCTACTCTATACCTGGCAGTTCTTACAGAACATACCAATACTTGTATTGTTTCTACACTTGTAGCAACATTGTCTGCTGACCCTGTACATGGTCATGGGCACACTCCTACCTGCATAGACATACCTAAACGTTCAGCCTGTCCTCCCATCTGTTTACCCATATATCAATGTTTGCCATCATTGACAACACAGTACTGTTTGTACAAAAGGGTTCATCTTTGTTGTCTGTACCTCCCATGTATCTTTCTATGTCTTCCTTTTCCTAAGTGCCACCGTGTTGATCACTCATATTTGATACATTGCCCTTCCCTTCACCCAAATCAATACTTGTCTCTACCTTTCTAGCAGTTTTCCCTCCTCTTCCCTCCCCTCCCACCCCTGGTAACCAACAAAGAAAATTTCCTTCCACATATAAATCTTTCCTTGACTTTTTAAAACAATGAGTAATACAGTATTTGTCCTTCTGTGATTGACTTTCACTCAGCATAATGTCCTCCAAGTTCATCCACGTTATGTGGTGCTTTGCCAATTTTGCATTATTCTTTAGGGTTGCATAGTATTCCATTGTGTGTATGTTTAGTTATCCATTCTTCTGTTGATGGGCACCTAGGTTGTTCCGTCTTTGGGCTATTGTAAATAGTGCTGCTATGAACATGGGTGTGCATATATCTGTTCTTGTCCTGGATCTCACTTCTTTAAGATATATACCTAGTAATGGAATGGCTGGATCAAATGGTAATTCTAATTCCAACTTTTTATGGTAATTCCATACAATTTATCAAAGTGGTTGTATCATTTTACAGTCCCACCATCCAAGGCTGTAATCTTTATTGAAGCAAACTGCTACATCTTGCTCCCCCTGGAATGGTTGGTGGGTTCAAAGGATTGGCAGCCATCCTTTTAACCACTTTACCACTATAACTCTGTAAAGATTACAGCATAGAAAACATTATGACCCAATTCTGCTCTGCCTTATAAAGTTATTATTTGTAGGAAACTACTCTGTAGCATACAATAAATATAAATACTTTCAGGATCTGTGCAGGTAATCTAAGTAAGGGAAATAGCTGGGTATAGTAATGACTGGGAAATTGGAGATTGCTGTACTGACATAGTGCCTAAGACATTTGACTGCTAATCAAAAGGTTGGTGGCTGCTCCTTGGAAGGACGATGGGACAGTCTGCTTCTGTAAAGATTTACCAACTCGTTGCTATGAGTCGGAATTGACTCATCCATGATACAGCTAGGTACTGTTTTATGCTTGTTCTATCTATACCAGAATATCTAATGCTGCTATAGTAACTAGAAAGAATTCTTGTTTCTTTCTTAGTGAGAGTTTTCTATACTCTGGAAGCTTTTCTACATTCTAGAGCTCTATTCAAGCAGCCCTCACTTATCATGCCCAGCCATTTATCTTACTTACATTATCTGCATAGATCCTGATAGTATTTAGATTTACCACCTTGAAATATAAATAAATAAAATAATAAATAAAGTCAGTTATTATGGGCAAAGACCTGGAATTACAAAATCAAAAGGGAAGAACACGCTCAGCATTTCTAACGCTGAAAGAACTGAGGAAAATATTTAAGCCTTGAATTGCAATATTGAAAAATTCCATGGGCAATATGTTGAATGATGCAGGAAGCATCAAAAGAAGATGGATGGAATACACAGAGTCACTACCCAAAAAGAACTGGTCAATGATCATCCATTTCAGGAGGTGGCAAATGGTATTGAAGGAAGAAGTCAAAGCTGCACTGAAGGAACTGGCAAAAAACAAGGCTCTGGGAATTGATGGAATACCTATTAAGATGTTTCAACAAATGGATATATTCCTTTTAAATTGAGATCATCATCCAACATTTTATCCTTGTGATTTAATATAATAAAATATCTCTAAGAGTATTTATTTAAACATTCTATTGTACTTTAGGTGAAAGTTTACATAGCATAGTAGTTTTCCATTTAGTAGTTCATTCATAAATTTTTCCTTGACTTTTAATGCAATTCCCAAATGTGTCAGCACTCTCCCTGTGTCTCCCTGTCTTCTTATCTTGGCTTTGGATGAATGTTGCCCTTTTGATCACATATTAATTGTTCTGAGGAATAGAGTTTTCATTGGTGGTATTTTATTGTGTTGTTAGGTGCCATCAAGTTGGCTCCAACTCATAGCCACCCTGTGTACAACAGAATGAAACACTGCCTAGTCCTGTACCATCCTCACAGTACTTACTATTCTTGAGTCCATTATTGTAGCCTCTGTCATTCAATCTTGTTGAATGTCTTCCCCTTTTTCACTGACCCTCTATTTCACAAAGCAAGATACCCTCTCCAGGGACTGATCTCTTCTGATAACATGAGCAAAGTAGGGAAGAGGAAGTCTGGCCATTTTCTCTTCTAAGGAGCATTCCAGCTGCATTTCTTCCAGGACAGATTCAGTCATTCTTCTGGAAGTCCATAGTATATTCAGTACCAATATTCCAATGCATCAGTTCTTCTTCTGTCTTCCTTATTCATTGTCCTCCTATCACATGCATATGAGGCAATTGAAAATACCATGGTTTGGGACAGGCTCACCTTAGTCTTTAAAGAGGTCTTTTGCAGCACATTTGCCCAATGCAACATGTCTTTGATTTTTCACTGCTCCTTCCATGTCCATTGATTGTGGATCCAAGTAAAATGAAATCTGGGAAAACTTCAATATGTCATGTATTGGTCCTTTTGTGAGGATTTTTGTTTTCATTGTATTGAGGTATTTATAAGGTTATATCTATTGATATATATACCCTATTCAGGGCCAACTCAACGGCAAATAACAACAACAAATTCAAAATTAAAACTGAAAAAAAAAACATTAAAAATATTTACTGATTTATTTTAAAATAATAACAAACCTCTTAATGTTAACATAGCTGACATTTTCTATATATATTAAAAAAACCTTTTCCCATACCCCTTCCCCCAAAAAATAGCAATAGAGGTGACATTGTTTTTTGTTTTCGCAGATTTCTTCATTGTCTGGCTTAATACACGACTGTTGGATTGTCATATGTGTTTTTGTATTAAGTTTGTTTGTAAAAGTTTGCTTTTATTAAAATATATGAAGAAAATCCAGCCTCACACAGATAAGTACTTCCAGCCTCACAGAGATAAGTACTTGGAAAGGGCAGGAATATTTATTAACCTTTTCAGATGATTGTTGATGATATTCTTTGATACTATATTACTACTCAATAATAGGGAGATTCTTAAATGTTATTTATAATGTGTAATCTAAAACCTTATCAGTGATCTTTTCTTTCTTATTATACTGAAATTCATCAGTTTGTTTTGTACTTTGAATGGATCTTTCCCCCATGTGAGAGTTTGTAGCACTGGGCATTGGTAATTTGAAAAATTTTTATTCATGGAGTTTTGATGTTTCCAAATGTAGAAACATTGTATTATATAAGAAAATTGCATTCATTAATATGACTGTTGATCTCATCAGGAAAGTTTTTAAATATAGGGAAGCTATCAAGCAGGAGAAAGGGGATAAAAGCCAGGAACCCGGACAGAAGAGCAGTAAGCCCCAGGGATACAGGTGAGGAGAGACAACTCAGGGACACCCAAAGCAGCAGGCCAGAAGAGCAGGAGAAAAGGGATTAAAAGCCAGGAAGCCAGACAGAGGAACAGTCAGCCACAGGGACCCAGGTGGGGGT
>NW_006922236.1:1026532-1027773 GCF_000298275.1 Orycteropus afer afer
AAAAGAACTAACAGATCTGTCCTGGAGGAAGTGCAGCCAGAATGCTCCTTGGAAGCAAGAATGGCCAGACTTTGTCTCACCTATTTTGGTCATGTTGTCAGAAGGGACCTTTCCCTGGAGAAGGATGTCATGCTTGGTAGGTTGGCGGGTCAACGAAGAGAGGGAGGCCTTCAACGATATGGATTGACATCGTTGCTACGATGATGGGCTCAAGTATAGCAGGGATTGTGGGCTGGCGCGGGATCGGGCAGTGTTTCCTTCTGCTGTGCATGGGGTCGCTATGAGTTGGAACTGACTCAACGGCACTTAACGACAACATCAAGCTTACATTAGTAGGTACACATTTTCTAAAATTCTGACTTTTACTTGAAATCCAAAATTTTATCATTGACCACTGTTTTCCTTGAAGTGACAGGCTCTCTTTTATTTTTTAGACAACGTTTGCCAAATAGTCTGAATAGCTAGTTTGTCTTTCAGTCATTCTTCCAAGTACAAATGATGTCCCATAAAATAAGCAAACAGTAGGAAAGAAAAAAAAAAAAAAAACCCAGCTAGTACAGTCAACTCAAACACAATTGCTTTTTCTTAAGAAAACCATCATACTTTGATATACAGCATAAATGTTTTATGTGGATTCCTGTTTTGTTACACAGAATACCAAAAATAAATGTAGTGTAAGGTTGAAATGTTTAAAAATTACTAATTTTTTCCTGATTCATCAAGGACATTTTTAACCTAACCTGGTCTCTTAACTCTCTATTAGTGCATGAGGTAAAAAATACAGTAAATGATAATAGTTTGGTATTATCCAGACAACTGGAAAGGTGCGACATTCCCTTGTTACTCTTATACCCCACACCCTCTTGGTGAATGAAGGTGTGGCCATCCCTCACTCCCACCCACCTTCTAGGCTGGCAGTAATTCTATCCCATTCTGCGTACTCAGACTGAGCCTGGGTGCCTTGCCCTGCCCCATTTTTTTTTTCCTTTTTTCTGTTTCTTTGTTTGTTTGTTTTTGTCTGTTTTAAAACTACTACTATTATTATTGCTTTTGTCCTTTTTGCTATTCTTTATTCTTCCCCTCCCAAGTTCTAGTTTTTAGCTTTTGTTCTTTTGCCTGTTTCTGGTTACAATTTTTCTTTCTCATGGTTAACCCTGTTCCTTGTTGTTCTTTTTGCACCTTTCCCATTTTATTCATTATTCTCATTCTTTTCCTTTTTTTTTTTTTTTTTTTTTTTTTTT
>NW_006922236.1:1028779-1030898 GCF_000298275.1 Orycteropus afer afer
AAAATCACCAAGACACATCATCATCAAACTCATCAAAACCAAAGACAAAGACAGAATCCTGAAAGCAGCATGGGAAAAACAAAGGACAACCAGTAAGAATAAGCTCTGATTTCTCAGCAGAAACCGTGCAAGTGAGAAGGCAATGGGATGGTATATATAAAATCCTGAAAGAGAAAAATTTTCAATGAAGAAAATATAAACCTAGCAAAACTGTCCCTCAAATATGATGGTGAAATTAGGAGATTTCCAGATAAGCAGAAATTAATGGAATTGAATTTGTTAAAACCACATCAACCTTACAAGAGACACTAAAGGGAGTCCTTTGAACAGAGAAACAAAAATAGCAAATAACAAATGACCATCAACATGCAAGATGACATAACCCAGAAACCACAGCTATGGACATATCCAAAGTAAAATGAGCTTACAAAATTATAAACAGTGAACCAGAGACATCAATTGGCAAATGAGGACAACTACAAATCAGAAAGAGGGAATATACTGTGTAGTTACAGAACTTCCAAATGGTGAGGAAGTTAAGAGAGTTGCAAGACAGAATGGATTGTTCTAATTTTAGGGAGAAAATTATAAATTAAAGGATAACCTGAAAGATAAATGACAAACCTTCACATCACAAGAAAACAGAGGAGAAGCACAAATATTCAGCAAATACTAAAACAACAGCAACAAAAGAAATGATAACATGATTCATAAGCATAATGAGGTCAGCACAGAAAATAATATGGAACAAAGAAACCAGGTTCACCATGAAAAAACACATACCAAAATGACAGCAACCAATTCATACTTGTCAATAATTACACTGCATGTTAATGGATTAAATGCACCACTTAAGAGACAGGGAGTTGCAGATTGGATAAGAAAAAAAACTCATCAATATGCTGCCTACAAGAGACACACCTCAGTGACAAAGACAAAAGTAGATGAAAAATCAAAGTTTGGAAAAAATATATCAAGCAAATGGCAACTGTAAAAGAACAGATGTGGAAATATTAATTTCTGATCAAATTTCCATTAAGACAAAAACACCCTATGAGACAAAGAAAGACATTATATAATGATTAAAGGATAACTGAACATGAAGATATAACCATAATAAATATCTATGGATCCAATGAAAGAGCCCCAAAATACATAAATCAGACTTTCAAACAGTTGAAAAGTCAAACAGATGACTCCACAGTTGCAGTGTGAGACTTTCATACACCACTTTCAGTGAAAGACAGAACAACTGTAAAGAATCTCAAGAAAGAGGCAGAAGAGCTAAACAATACAGTCCACTAACTTGACCTTATAGACATCTACAGAGCACTTCACTCAACAGCAGCACAATATACATTCTTTTGCAGTGCACATGGAAATTTTCCACCATAGACCATATGCTGGGCCATAAAGCAAGCCTTAATAAATTTAAAAATATTGAAAACTGCAAAGCTTCTTCTCAGATCATAATGCTATCAAATTAGAAATCAACAATAGGAAGATCAATGGAAAAAGAACAGACACATGAAAACTGAGCAACACCCTCCTTAAGAAAGACTGGGTAAGAGAAGAAATAAAAATCCAGAAATTCCTTTTTTCAAAGGAGAATGAAAACACAACATACAGAAATCTTTGGACACAGCAAACATAGTGATCAGAGGCCAATTTATAGCAATAAATGCACTCATCAAAAAAGAAGAAAGAGCCAAAATCAACACTTTAAACCAGCCTTTCCAACAACAGGAAAAAAGAATGGTAAGAAAAGCCTACAGTCAGCAGAAGAAAGAAAATAATAAAGATTCAAGCAGAAATCAATGAAACAGAAAATAGAAGGGCTATATAAAAAAATCAATGAGAGCAGAAGTTGATTTTTTGAAAAGATCGATAAAATTGACAAACCACTGGCAAATTTAACAAAGGAAAAGAGGGAGAGAGTACAAATAACATGAATAAGAAATAAAATGGGTGACATTACAACAGAACCAACTGAAATTAAAAGGATAATATCAGGATACTGTGAAGAACTTTAGGAGCTCTGGTAGCATAGTGGCTAAAGCACTTGACAGCTAACCAGAAGGCTGGCGGTTCAAACCCACCAGCCACTCCTCAGAAGGAA
>NW_006922236.1:1030998-1045689 GCF_000298275.1 Orycteropus afer afer
ATGAAGAACTGTACTCCAACAGATTTGAAAATCTGGAAGAAATGGACAGATTTCTAGAAATACACCACTTACCTAAACTAACACAGACTGATGTGGAAAAGTTGAACAGATCCATAACAAAGGAAGAAATTGAACAGGTCATCAAAAAATTACCAACAACAAGAACAAAAAAGTCCCGGCCCAAACAGTTTCACTAGAGAATTCTACCAAACATTCAGAGAAGACCTGACACTATTCCTACTGTAACTTCTCCAAAACATAGAAAAAGATGGAATCCTCCCTAACTCATTTTATGAAGTAAGAATAACATTGATACCAAAACCAGGCAAAGACATCACTCTAAATGAAAACTACAGACCAATATCCCTCATCAATATAGATGCAGAAATCTTCAGCAAAATCCTAGCCAGTAGACTACAACAACATATCAAGAAAATCATTCATTATGACCAAATGGGGTTCATATGCAAGGTATGCAAGGATGGTTCAACATTACAAAACAATCAGCATCATCCACCACATAAATAAAACAAAGGAGAAGAACCACAAGATCATATCACTTGATGCAGAAAAGGCATTTGATAAAATCCAACACCGATTCCTGATCAAAACTCTCAGCAAAATAGGAATAGAAGGGACATTCCTCAACATAATAAAGGGCATCTATACAAAACCAACAGCCAACATTATACTCAATGGAGAGAGACTGAAACCATTCCTCTTGTGAACAGGAACCTGCTATCGTCACTTCTATTCAACATTGTACCGGAAGTCTTAGCCAGGACCATAAGGCAAGAAAGGGAAATCAAAGGCTTCCAAATTGGTAAGGGAGAAGTCGGACAATCCCTATTTGCTGATGATATGATCCTATACCTAGAAAACCCAAGAGATTTGGTCAAAAATCTAGTGGAACCAATTGAGAGATTTAGCATCGTGGCAGGATTCAAGATCAACATCCAAAAATCAGTTGGATTCCTCTATACCTGTGAAGAGATTGCTGAAATAATGAAATCAATACAATTTACAATAGCTACCAAATAAATAAATAAATAAATAAATAAATAAATAAAATACTTGGGAGTAAATCTTACCAGGGACACAAAAGACCTGTTCAAAGAAAACTATAAAAAACTTCTTCAAGAAACCATAAGAAAACTACATAAATGGAAGAACATCCCATGCTCATGGATAGGGAGATTGAACATTGTGAAAACGTCAGTTCTACCCAAAGCAATCTATATATTCAATGCAAAGCCAATCCAGATCTCATCAACATTCTTTAGGGATATGGAAAACCAATCACTAACTTTATATGGAAAGGAAAGAGACCTCAGATAAATCACTATTGAAGAAGAACAAAGTAGGAGTTCTCACACTTCCAGAACTCAAAACCTACTATACAGCCACAGTATTCAAAACTGCTGGGTATTGGTGCAATGATAGACACATAGACCAATGAAATAAAATTGAGAACCCAGAAATAGATCCATCGACCTATGGTCAGGTGATCTTTGACAAAGGACCTAAAATACGAATTAGGGAAGAGAATGTTTGTTTAATAAATGGTGCTGGCAAAACTGGAGATCCATTTGCAAAAAAATGAAAGAAGAGCTGTACGTCACACCATATACAAAAATGATAACTCCAGATGGATAAAAGACTTAAATATGAAACCTAAAATTATAAAGTTCCTCAAGGAAAAACGAGGGGCAAATTTAGGTGCCCTAATATATGGCATAAATAGACTATCAAGCACAACCCAAAATGCCAAACATTAGAAGAGAATGTAGATGAATTGGACCTCCTAAAAATTAAATGTTTTTGTGCTTCCATAGACTTCTCCAAAAGAGTCAAAAGAGAACCTACAGATTGGGAAAAAAATATTTGGCAATGACATATCTGACAAGGGACTTACGTCTAGAATCTATAGAAAATTCCAACCCCTCAATAACAAAAAGACAAAAAAATCCAATTAAAAAATGGGCAGAAAACATGAATAGACACTTCACCTCGGAGTATACTCAGGCAGCCAACAAACATGAAGAAATGCCCATGATCATTAGCCATTAGCGAGATGCAAATCAAAACAACAATGAGATACCATCTTGTCCCAGCACTAGTAACAAATGCTGGTGACGATGTGGAGAATGGGACTATCATACACTCCTTTTGGGGCTGTCAAATGATATAAACACTGTGGAAAGCTGTATGGTGGTGATCCATTAAAAATTGGAATTAGAAACACCATTTAACCCAGCAATTCCATTACTCGGTATATATCCTAAAGAAGTGACAGCCATAACAAAACAGACATATGTCCACCCATGTTCATCGCAGAACTATTTACAATTGCCAAAAGATGGAAACAACCTAGGTGTCCATCAACTGAGGAATGGATAACCAAACTGTGGTACATACACACAATGGAATACTATGCAGCCCTAAAGAATAACCTAGAATTTTCAAAACAATGGAGCTCTGGTTACGTAGTGCCTAAGGCACTTGACTGCTAACCAGTGGTCTGGTGGTTCAAACCCACCACCCACTCCTCGGAAGGAAGGTTGAGCCATCTACTTCCGTAGTGATCCTGCCCCAGAAACCCAAAGAGGGATCGCTATGAGTTGGGTCCAACTCAACGGCACATAACAACAACAACAACTGCAAAACCCCACATAACATGGATAAACTTGGAGCACTTTATGCTGAGTGAAATACTTCAATCACAGAATGTCAAATATTATATTAGTCTGTTACTTTAAAAGTCAAGGAAAGGTTTATCTATGGAAGGAAATTTTCTTTGTTGGTTACTAGGGGTGGGAGGGGAGGGGAGAGAACACTGTTAGATAGGTAGATGTAAGTATTGATTTGGGTGAAGAGAAGGGCAGTGTACCAAATGTGAGTGATGAACATGGTGGCATTGATCAAGAGGAAGACATAGAGAGGTACATGGGAGGTACAGACAACAAAGATGAACCCTTTTGCACATACAGTACTGCATTTTCAGTGAAGGCAAACATGGGTATACGGGGTGATAAATGGTTTGACAGGCTGAACTATTAGGTATGTCTGTGAAGCAGCGAGTGTGCTCAAGACAATGTAAAGGGCTGGCAGACAGTGTTTCTACAAGTGTATTGCTATGTTCTGGAAGAATTCCCAGCTATATAGTAGAGCTGACAAGGGACAAGTTTCTAATTACTTCTTGGGCACAGTCAGCTTCCCAGAGGGAGTGAGTAGTTGGACCTGTGGGCTTGGGACCATAGACACAGGGGACATCAAGTTCAATTGGTGTAACATACTACACAAAACATTATTATACCTCCTACTTTGGCAAGTAGCAAGTGGGATTTTAAAAGCTTGCAAGCAACCATCTAGATGCAAGGATGGGTCTCTCCTCATCCAGAGCAAAGAAGAAGAAAAACATGGAAACAGTTAGTCCTAGTGACTGGTACACCATGTGATCCGCAACCTATGACCAGAAGAACTAGTTCTCTGTGACCAGAAGAACTAGATGGTACCCAGCTACCACTGTCATCCACTCAGAGCGGGATCTGTGGAGGAGATCCTCGATAGAGAGGGAGAACAATGTGGAACAAAACTCAAAATCATTTGGAAAAAAAGGTTTTTTGGCCCGTAGCTGTCCTTCAGGTCTGGAATTGAACCCATACTTTTGGCTTCTAGCCAAACAAAAGACAGGCATATGAGTTGAACATTTACCTGAGGTAGATACACTCCTTGTAGAGAACAATCATGGGAGAAAGAAGGGCAATTTATGCACAGGGAGACAGCTCAGGGGGCAGGAGTGCATGGAGGGATGGGTACAGGGAAGAAGTAACTATCGGGAGGAAGTGGGAGGGGAGCTATTGCATTGTGGTAAATTGTAGTCAATGTCATGAGAGAAAGTGTATGTGAACTGCTGTATGGAAAGTGAATTTGCTCTGTAAGCTTTCACCCAAATCACAATTAAAAAAAAGAAAAGGATCTAAGTAAAAATAAAGGAATGTGTTAGTGAAAAAATAATAATAATTTTAATAAGAACTTGTTTATATAAAGTTTTCCTATTTCTAAACAAGCTTGGAAAAAGTCCTGGAAACATAATATCTCATAATAATGGCTAAATACATTATTATGTTCATACAATGAATGAATTATAGTTACTTGTATCAACATCACTTACTTAAATGCAAAAAACAAAACAAAATAAAAACTACATTCCATAACACAGAGAGCATGATACTATTTTATAAATTATAAAAAGAAAAAGAAAATGGCATATTTTGGAGTTTGTTTGTATGGGAGCTGGTTATCATATTACCAGTGGAGAAGGATCAATTTGTGATATTGTGCAAATTAAAATAGAATACACTTGATCACTCACATACAGAAATAGTAAATATATTAAGTATGTTAAGTATACTAAAAATTTTAATATGAAAAAAATTGGAACTTTTAGAAAAAATAGAATACCTTCTATATTGGAGTAGCTTAGGGTTACCCAAATCAAATATAGAACAAATGATAAAAGGAAAAAATTAATAAATTTGACTACAATTTTAAATACACTTTTTTTAATAAGACATTGTAAATTAAGAGGAAAGTCTCAGACTTGGGGTAGATAATTATAATAGATGACAGTGAAAAAAAAAAAAAGATTGTTCCAACATACTGTCAAGTAAAATAACAAAAACAAAATACCCCCTTATAAATCAATAAGTGAAAGTTATCAGTGTAATGGAGAAAAGGAGCAGAGTTCGGGTAGGTATAAGAAATTATCAGGAAAGAAATCGAAGTAATCATTAACTTGTGAAAAGATGCCAAGCTTCATTAATAATCAAGGAGAGCCAATTAAAAGAAGATAAAATTTGTATCTATTCAACTCAAAATATTAAAATGTCTGATAATGACAAATTTGGCCTGAATTTTGAGTTAGTGGGAACTCTATTATTGGGTATATTGGTATCGTCACTTTTGAGACAAGCTTGGCAAAATTGAAATAAAGTTGATGATGCTTCTGCCTTATGATCTAGCAGTTCCGGGTAACTACCATGGAATGTTTATCCCAAATTGGCAGAAAGAGACATGAACCTGCTCACTGCAGCACTGCTGGCAGTAATGGAAAATATAAAATACTCATTTCCTTTCTGTTAGGAATGGAAGAATAAACTAGTATTTGTTTCTACAATAGAATTCACTTTAGCATTTATCAAATAATGGAATAATAGGGCTACGTATATCAGCAGAGTCTCCAGTGTGTCGGCCAGATACAGGCAAGGGGAGAGAGAGCCCTCAGATAGGAAGCGGGAAGCCAGGGATCACCAGCCGGATACAGGTATGGGGAGAGAGAACCCTCAGACAGGAAGAGGGAAGCCGGGGCCAATGGCTGGATACAGATAAGGGGAGAGAAGCCCCCAGAATGTGAGTGGAGGGTTTTGGAACAGCTAAGGAAAATGAACTTGTCTGTCAGTTTGTTGTACTTTGGTGGCTTGTGTGTTGTTGGGAGGCTGGAGGCTGTGCCACCAGTGTTTCAAACCCCAACAGGCTTGCCCATGGTTGACGGGTTTTAGTGGAGCTTCCAGACTGAGACAGACTCATAAGAAGGAAGTGACAATCTACTTCTCAAAGAATTGACCAGGGAAAACCTTACAAATAGCAGTGAAACACTATCTGATATATTACTCAACAACTTTATAAATAGCCCTGAAACATTGTCCAATAAAGTGCCGGAAGATAAGCCCCTCAGGTCAGAAGGCACTCAAAATATGACTAGGAAAGAGCTGCCTCATCATAGTGGAACCAGCCTTAATGAAATAGATAAAGTAGAGCTTTCAGGACTTTCATTTGCAACACAACTCAAAATGAGAAGAAACAGCTGCAAACTTCAGTTAGTAATCAGAACATGGAATGTACAAAGTACGAATCTAGGAAAATTGGAAGTTGTCAAAAATGAGATAAAGATTGATACCCTAGGTTTAAGTGACCTGAAATGGACGGTTTGGGGCATTTTGAATCAGACAACCATATGAGCTACTATGCTGGGAATGACAAATTGAAGAGCAATGGTGTGGCATTCATTATCACAAAGAATGTTTCAAGATCTATCCTCAAGTACAGTGCTCTCTGTGATCGGATAATATCCATACACCTACAAGGAAGGCCAGTTAATACTACTATTGTTCAAATTTATGCACCAACCACCAAAGCCAAAGGTGAGTTAATTGAAGATTTTCACCAACTTCTGCAGTCTGAAACTGACCGAATGTGCACTCAAGATGTGCTGATAATCACTGGTGATTGGAATGCAAAAGTTGGAAGCAAAGAAGAATCACTGGTAGTTGGAAAATTTGGGCTTGGTGATAGAAACAGTGCTGGAGATTGCATGATAGAATTTTTCAAGACCGACTTACTCATTACAAATACATTTTTTCAACAACATAAACAGTGGCTGTACACATGGACTTCACCAGATGGAGTGCACAGGAATCAGATTGATTACATCTGTGGCAAGAAGTGATGGAAAAGCCCAATATCTTCAGCCAAAACAAGGCCAGGAGCTGATTGTGGAACAGATCATCAACTGCTCATATGCAAGTTCAAGTTGAAGTTGAAGACAATTAAAACAAGTCCATGAGAGCCAAAATATGACCTTGAATATATCCCTCCTGAGTTTAGAGACCATCTAAAGAATAGATTTAATGCATTGAACACCAGTGACTGAAAACTAGAGGAATTGTGGGTTACCATCAAGAACATCATCCATTAATAAAGCAAAAGATCATTAAAAAGACAGGAAAGGAAGACCAAAATGAATGTTAGAAAAGACTCTGAAACTTGCCCTTGAGTGGAGAGTAGCTAAAGCAAATGGAAGAAATAACAAGCTAAAAGAGCTGAACAGAAGATTTCAAAGCATAGCTCAAGAGGACAGTCAATTATTATAAGGAAATGTGTAAACACCTGGAGTTAGAAAACCAAAAGGGAAGAATACACTCGGCATTTATCAAGTTGAAAGAACTGAAGAAAAAAATTTAAGCCGTGAGTTGCAATATTGAAAGATTCTATGGGCAAAATATTGACTGATGCAGGAAACATCAAAGGAAGATGGAAGGAATACACAGAGTCATTGTACCAAAAAGAATTGGTTGATGTTCATCCATTTCAGGAGGTAACATATGATCAAGAACCAATGGTATTGAAGGAAGAAATCAAGGCTGTGCTGAAGGAATTAGTGAAAAACAAGGCTCCAGGAATTGACAGAATTCCCATTAAAATGCTTCAACAAATGGATGCCGCACTGGAGGCACTCACTTGGCTGTGCCAAGAGATTTAAAAGACAGCTACCTGGCCAACTGATTGGAAGAGATCCATATTTGTAACCATTCCAAAGAAAGGTGATCTCACAGAATGTGGAAATTATCTAACAATGTCATTAATATTGCACTCAAGTGAAATCTTACTGGAGATTATTCAAAAATGTTTGCAGCAGTAGCTGGATTCAGAAGAGGATGTGGAATGAGGGATATCATTGCTGATGTGAGATGGATCTTGGTTAAAAGCAAAGAATACCAGAAAGATGTTTACTTGAGTTTTATTGACTATGCAAAAGCATTTGATTTTGTGGATCATAGCAAATTGTGGATAACATTGAGAAGAATGGGAATTCTAGAACACTTAGTTGTACTCATGAGGAACCTGTACGTAGACCAGGAGGCTGTCTTTCAAACAGAACAAGGGGACACTGCATGGTTTAAGATCAAGAAGGGAGAGTGTCAGGGTTATATCTTTCACCATCCTTATTCAATCTGCATGCTGAGCAAATAATGCGAGCAGCTGGATTATATGAAGAAGAACGTGTCATCAGGTTTGGAGGAAGACTCATTAACAACCTGAGATAAACTGATGACTCAACTTTGCTTGCTGAAAGTGAGGATGACTTGGAGTACTTACTGATGAAGATTAAAGACTACAGTATGGATTACACCTAAAAATAAAGAAAACAAAAATCCTTACAACTGGACTAAGAAGCAGCACCATGATAAAAGGAGAGAATATTAAAGTTGTCAAAGATTTCATATTACTTGGCTCCACAATTGACACAGATGGAAGCAGCAGTCCAGAAATCAGATGATATATTGCACAGGGTAAATCTGATGCAAAAGACCTTTTAAACTGAAAACCAAAGATGTCTCTTCAAAGACTAAGGTATGCAGAACCCAGGCCATGGTATTTCAATTACCTTATATGCACATGAAAGCTGGACAGTGAATAAAAATGACTGAAGAAGAGTTGATGCTTTTGAATTGTGGTATTGGGGAAGGATATTGAAAGTACAATTGACTGCCAGAAGAACTATCAAATCTGTCCTGAAAGACACGCAGCCTGAATGCTCCTTGGAAGTGAGAATGAGCAGACTTTGTCTAACTTACTTTGGTCATATTGTCAGACAGGACCATTCTCTGGAGAAGGATATCATGCTTGGAAAAGTGGAGGGTCAATGAAAAAGGGGAAGATCCTCAACAAATAGATTGCCACAGTGGCTACAATGATGGGCTCAGGTATGGCAAGGACCAGGCAGTGTTTCATTTTGCTGTATACAGGGTTGATATGAGTCAGAGGTGACTTGATGGCACCTAACAATGACATATATCAGCATGGATCTTGTATCAGCATGGATAAATGTTAACATGATGTTGAGTTAAAACTTCAAGTTTCAGAATGATGAGAATGATATACTATTTGTATAAGAATTAAAACAAGAATACATGCATATACATCATTAAAAAAAAAAAAAAACCTCACTGCCGTTGAGTCGATTTGACTCAGCGATGCCTCCTTGGGTTTCCAAGGTGGTTGTTGTTGTTGTTGTTATGTACCTTCAAGTCGAACCCGACTCATAGCAACCCCTCCTTGGGTTTCCGAGGCAGTATCACTACGAGGAGTGGCTGGTGGGTTTGAACTGCCAGCCTTCTGGTTAGCAGTTAAGTGCCTTAGGCACTATGCTACCAGAGCTCCCAAGGTGGTATCTGTATGGAAGTAGGTTGTCCAGTCTTCTTTCTGAGGAGTAGCTGGTGAGTTTAAACCACCAGCCTTATGGTTAGCAGTCAAATGCCTCAGCCACTGTGTCACCAGAGCTCTCCATATATATCATAAAATAACAAAAATCAAACTCACTGCTGTCGAGTTGATTCGACTCATAGCGACACCTCCTTCAGTTTCTGAGGCAGTATCTCTATGGAAGTAGATTTCCCAGTCTTCCTTCTGAGGAGTAATGGCTGGTGGGTTTGAACTGCCAGCCTTCTGATTAGAAGTCAAATGCCTTAGGCACTATGTCACCAGAAACCCAAACCCATTGCCATTGTGTTGTATCAGACTCATAGTGACCCCTCCTTGGGTTTCCAAGGCCAGTATCACTACGGAAATAGATTGCCAACCTTCTTTCTGAAGAGTGGCTGGTGGGTTTGAACCACTAGCTTTCTGGTTAGCAGTCAAATGCCTTAGGCACTATGCCACCAGAACTCCTACATCACTAGAGCTCCCATATAAATCAGAGAGATCTGAAAACATATATGCATGCATAACAATGACACACATCAACTCCAGTCCTAGAAATGGAATAGAAGAGAGAATAAGGCTTTATTATTGCAATGGCTGGTTAAAAAATAAATAAATAAAAACTTTGAAATATAAAAAACTAACATCTGTTAATGTAATAAATACATAGATAAGTGTTATAGTATTATCTGTATAATTGAAGTATTGCACAATATAAAAATATGTGTAATTGTGAAATAAAAAATATTTGCCACTATATCAAAAAATGTTTTCTTTCTTGTTGTTTTTATTTTAATTTGTTTTGGAGCCTAACAAAGGGAATATTTAGTTCCCTGTGGTAATCTGGGAAAGGGTTGGGTACGGTGAACCAGTTGATGTTGTTCTTGTTGTTAGGTGCCATCAAATCATCTCCAACTCATAGTGATCCTATCTACACCAGAAAGAAACACTACCTGGTCCTGTGCCACCCTCACAGTCCTTACTATATCTGAGCCCACCATTGTAGCCACTGTGTCAGTCCATCTTCTTGAGGGTCTTCCCCCTTTTCACTGACCCTCCACTTTACCGAGCATAATATCTTTCTCCAGGGAAAGGTCCCTTCTGACAGCCTGATCAAAGTAGTTTAGATGAAGTCTGGCCATTCTTGCTTTTAAGGAGCATTCCAGCTGCACTTCTTCCAGGACAGATTTGTTTGTTCTTTTGGCAGTCCATGGTATTTTCAGTATTCTCTGACAACACCACAGTTCAAAGGCATCAACTCTTCCTCGGTCTTCCTCATTCATTGTCCAGCTTTCACATGCATACGAAAATTGAAAAACCAAGCTCACTGCTATCAAGTCCATTCCAACTCGTAGTCACCCCTATTGGGTTTCTGAGGCAGTAAATCTTCACAGCAGTAAATTGATTGCTCATTCTTCCTTCTGCAGAGTGGCTGGTAGATTTGAACTGTAAAACTGGTTAGCAGTCATATGCCTTAGACACATGAGGTGACTGAAAATACCATGGCTTGGGTTAAGCACACCTTAGTCTTCAAAGTGACATCTTTGCTTCTTAACACTTAAAAGAGATCTTTTGCAGCAGCCTAGCCCAGTGCAGTATGATGTCTGATTTCTTGATTACTGCTTCCATGGGTGTTGATTGTGGATCCAAGTAAAATGGAATCCCTGACAAATTCAATTCTTCCTCTATTTCTTGTGAGTTCCTTAATGGTCCAGTTTTGAGGTTTCTTGTTTTCTTTATGTTGAGGTGTAATCCATACTAAAGACTGTAGTCTTTGATCCTCATCAGTAAGTACTTCAAGTCCTCTTCACTTTGAGCAAACAAGGTTTTGTCATCTGTATATCACCGGTAAATAATGGTTCATCCTCTAATCCTGATCTCTGTTCTTCATATTGTCCAGCTTCTCGGATTATTTCCTCCACATATAGATTAAATGAGTATGGTGAAAGGATACATCCCTGACACACAGCCTTCCTGATTTTAAACCATGCAGTATCTCCTTGTTCTGTTTGAATGACAGCATCCTGGTCTATGTACAAGTTCCTCATGAGCACAATTAAGTGTTCCAGAATTCCCATTCTTAATGTAATCCATAATTCGATATGATCACAGTCAAATGCCTTTGCATAGACAATGAAACAAAAGTAACATCTTTCTGGTATTCTTGGCTTTTAGCCAGGCTCCATCTGACATCAGTAGTGATATCCCTTGTTCTATGTCCTTTTCTGAATCCACCTTGCATTTCTGGGAGTGCCCTGTCAGTATACTGCTGCAACTGTTTTTGAATTATCTTCAGCAGAATTTTACTTGCATGTGATATTAATGATATTGTTCAATAATTTCCACATTTTACTGGATCACCTTTCTTTGGAGTGATTACAAATATGGATCTCTTTCAGTCAGTTGTCCAGGAAGTTGTTTTCCAAATTTCTTCACATAGACAAGTAAGTACATGCAGCATGGCATCCATTTGTTGAAACTTCTCAGTGAGTATTTGGTCAATTCCTGGAGCCTTTTTTTTTTTTTTCCAATTTCTTCAGTGCAGCTTTGACTTCTTCCTTCAGTATCATTGCTTCTTCTTCTTTTTTTTTTTTTTTTAAATTTAGATCTTCACTTTTTTAATTTATTTTTGACTTCTCTACAAATAATGAGAAGCTTGAAACAGCCAGAGCTGAATCCAAGAATACAAAGCTCAATGTAGTCTCTCTTTCTTTGTTTTCTCTTGAGTGTCCTTAACTTGGGCTTCAGAGGGTCAATTCCCTGAAGTTATATGCAAATTTTTGTATGTATAGGATTACAGTATCATTGGTTCTTAATCATATGCCACCTCCTGAAATAGATGAATCTCAACCAATTCTTTTTTGTACAGTGACTTTGTGTATTCCATCTTCTTCTGATGCTTCTTGCATCATTCCATATTTTGCCCACAGAATCTTTCAGTATTGCAGCTTAAGGCTTGATTTTTTCCTTCATTTCTTTCAGTTTGAGAAATGCTGAACATGTTCTTCCCTTTTGGTTTCTAACTCCAAGTCTTTGTACATTTCATTATTATAATTGACTTTGTCTTCTCGAGCTACTCTTTGAAATCTGTTCAGCTGTTTTATCTTGTCATTTCTTCCATTTGCTTTAGCTACTGTCCATTCAAGAGCAAATTTCAGAGTCTCTTCTGATATGCATTTTGGTCTTTTCTTCCTTTTTTAATAACCTTTGCTTTCTTCATGGATGATATTCTTGATGTCTGATTTTTAGTAATTCGTGTTCAATGTGTCAAATCTATTCTACAGATGGTCTGTAAATCCAGGTGGAATATAATCAAGGTCATATTTTTGGCTTTCATTGAGTTGTTTTAATTACCTTGAGCTTCAACTTGAACTTGCATATGAGCAATTGATGGTCTGTTCCACAGTCAGGTCCTGGCCTTGTTTTGGCTAAAGATACTGAATTTCTCCATCGTCTTATTTCCACAGATATAGTTGATTTGATTTCTGTGTATTTCTTCTGGTGAGGTCCCCATGTATAGCTGCTGTTTATGTTGTTGAAAAAAGGCAGCTAGGGGCCATAGTCTCAGTGATTCCATCAGGATCTATCAGACCAGCAAACCTGGTCCATTTTTTTTTTTCCAAATGATTTTGTGTTTTGTTCCACATTGTTCTCCCACTCTACCCAGGATCTCTTACATAGATCCCCCTCCGAGTGATTGACAGTGGTAGCCGGGCAACATCTAGTTCTTCTGGTCTCATAGTCATATAGGCTGAGGATCACATGGTGTACCTGTCACTTAGATGAATTTTTTCCATAAATCTTTGGTTTTCTTCATTCTTCTTTGCTCTGGACAAGGAGAGACCCATCCTTGCATCTAGATGACTGCTTGCAAGCTTTTAAAATCCCACTCTCTACTCGCCAAAATAGGAGGTGGAACAATGTTTTGTGTAGTATGTTATGCCAATTGAGCTTGATGTCCCCTGTGACTACAGTCCCAAGCCCACAGGTCCAACTACTCACTCCCTCTGGGAAGCTGGCTGTGCCCAAAGTAGCTACAACCTTTTCCCTTGTCAGCTTTACTATACAGCTGGGAATTCTTCCAGAACATAACAATACACTTGTGAAACATTGTCTGCCAGCCCTTTATATTGTCTTGTGCACACTGCCCCCTGCATAGACATACCTAGTAGTTTAGCCTGTCCACCTGTCTACCCATCCATATATCCATGTTTGCCTTCACTGAAAATGCAGTACTGTATGCGCAAAAGGGTTCATCTTTGTTGTCTGTACCTACCATGTACTTGTCTATGTCTTGCTTTTCCTCAGTGGCACCGTGTTGATCACTAACATTTTGTCCATTGCAGTAGTAGTTATGTTTGTGTGTCAACTTAGCTGGGCCTGATGGAGTAGCTGGTGGTAGTTATTCCCCATGATGAGACTGGCAATCAGCACCGTGGCAGGATCTACCACAAGCAGCAGAGTAGCTGCTTTTGGAATGTGGTCTGCTTCCTGTACATAAGGAAAAGCCTTGGGAATGGTCTCTAGCCTATGGCACGCTTGGACCCTGCATGTAGCCGAGTCATTGATCAGCAGCCTGCTATGCTCTGCCAACCTTGGGACTTACAATGGACTTAAGTCAGTGGCCTTCCATGTGGTTTGGTAACATCAGGACTGTGCCTTTTTACTTGTCAAACGTGGGGCTTCTTAGCCTCAACAGCCAGCAGCTGTCTGAGCGAAGAAAAGCCTCTAGCTCCAGTGTGCCGGGAGCAGGGTGCAGAGATGAACTCCAAGGTTGAGGGGCTTTCACCCAGCCCCTAGAGCTTGGCACTTTGAACTTGGACTTAAAGCCTCCAACTTGTAAGAAAAAACTCCTGTTTGTTAAGGCCATCCCATTTGTGGTATATTTCTTGTCAGAGAGGAACTAGGTAACCAGAACAATTGCCCTTCTCTTCACCCAAATCAATACTTGTCTTTACCTATCTAACAGTGTTTCTTCCACTCCGCTCACACCCCTGGTAACCAACAAAGAAAATATCCTTCCATATATAAACCTTTGCTTAAGTTTTTACAATAATGGACTAATACAATATTTGTCCTTCTCTGATTGACTTATTTCAGATGTCCTCTAAGTTCATCCATGTTATGTGGTGTTGTGGTTACCTAGTGCCACTCTGATAGAAATATATCACAAATGAGATGGCCTTAACAAACAGGAGTTTATTCTCTTACACTTTGGATGCTTTAAGTCCAAGTTGATTTTGGCTCTTCTTTTTGATGTGTGAACTTATTGCTATAAATTGGCCTCTGGTCACTGCTTGTGTTGTGTCCCAAAGATTTTGGTATGTTGTGTTTTCATTCTCCTTTGAAACAAGGAATTTTCGAATTTCAATTTTGATTTCTTCTCTTAGCAGTCTTTCTCAAGGAGAGTGTTGTTCAGTTTCCATGCGTTTACTCTTTTCCTGTTGATCTTACTATTGTTGATTTCTAATTTCATAGCATTATATTCTGAGGAGATCCTTTGCAGTATTTTAATGTTTTTAAATTTATTAAGGCTTGCTTTATGGCCTAACATGTGGTCTATCATAGAAAAAGTTCCATGTGCACTGGAGAAGAATGTATATTGTGCTGCTGTTGGGTGAAGTGCTCTATAGATGTCTATAAGGCCAA
>NW_006922236.1:1046363-1047606 GCF_000298275.1 Orycteropus afer afer
CTTGCATGGTTTCTGCTGAGAAATCAGAGCTTATTCTTACTGGCTGTCCTTTGTAGGTAACTTTTTGTTTTTCCTGTGTGCCTTTCAGGATTCTGTCTTTGTCTTTGTTTTGATGAGTTTGATGCTGATGTGTCTTGGTGATTTTCTTTTGGGGTCTATCCTGTTTGGGGTTCATTGGACTTCCTGGATGGGTATATTTTCATCTTTCATCATTTCAGGGAAGTTCTCCTCCAGCAATTCTTGGACAATTTTCTCAGTGGTTTTTTTTTTTTCCTCCTCCTCTTCTGGAGTTCCAGTGACACGGAAGTTATTCCTTTTGATGGTATCCCACATGAACCTTAGGCTTTCTTCATTTTGTTTTGATTTTTCTTTCTGATTGATCCTTTTCCAAAGCAGTCTTCAGGTATTTTTCTTCCATCTCATTAATTCTGTCTTCCATCGCATCAATTCTTCTCCTTTGCCCTTCTGATGCATTATCTATTTCTGATAATTTAGTATTAATCTTTTGGATTTCTATCGGTAGATTTAGAATAATTTCTAATTTTTCATTTTATTTGTCATTTTGTTCTTGTATTTTCTTCCAAAATTCTTGTAAGGTTTTTTTCTGTGTTTTCTTTGGTCTGTCTCTCAATCCTTTGAAGCTACTTAAAGATAATTCTTTTGAATTCCTTGTCAGAGTGTTCCAATGCTGCTTCTTCCTCAGGGATGTTTTCTGGGTCTGTATCCTGCTCCTTTGTTTCTACTACTTTATCCTGCTTCTTTGTGTGAACTGTGATGGTCTGTTGTTTCCGAGGCATCGTGACGTTGTTGTATTTAGATCTCTGTTAACTGTTTATGAAGAGCAGCCAAGGGTGGTCCAGTCTCTTCTTGCTGGTTTTTTATTGTTGTTCCATTGGTAGAGCCGGAGGAATTGGTTCTCGCTCAGTAAGTGAAGTCACAGGAGGTGTGGGTGTAGTTGTGCCTTATGAGGACTGTTGTTGTCTCCCACTCAGTTAGACACAAATTACAATTGAATAACCGTCAAACCACTAAAAGCCCATAGACGAAAACCATACCATGTAGTCACACAGGAACAGTAACCAAGAAAAGAGAAAAGGGAAAAAAAAGAAAAAACAAGCAAATCTGCAATATCTGGGGATAGGGCACTAAGAAGAATAAAAAAAGTAGGGAAGCAGTATAATAAATGAAGAAAAAATAGGAAGAATGCAAAAAGAAAAACAAGGAATGGGGGTTAGTCATGAGG
>NW_006922236.1:1048707-1082921 GCF_000298275.1 Orycteropus afer afer
CCAAGATTATCTTCTGTGTCTGTGTTAATTGGTTTTCCTTATCATTGTTGAAGAGGGTCTGTGCCGTCCTTCTGCCTAGTCCGCCATCTTGCAGGAACTGGACAGTTCTTATTGTCCATTATTGACAGTTTAATATAATGTAACTGTCTAGTGTGTTTTCTTGTATAGCTGTTTACTATGAAGTTAATGGAAGTTTCTCATTAGAAAATATGAAACCTCATGAATAAAGTACCATTATAGAAATTATTCATAAACATTTCCAATTCATAAACATTTTCCAATAGAGATGAATAATTGGAGTGTTTTTTACTTGTTCATAGGGCAAAAGTTGGATTGTTAAACGAAGTTATGAAGATTTTCGGGTACTTGATAAACATCTTCATTTATGCATATATGACAGACGGTTCTCCCAGCTCTCAGAGCTTCCTCGTTCAGATGCTTTGAAGGATAGTCCAGAGGTAAGTATCTAGTATTTTTCACAATTAATTACTCTGAGAATTGGCAGGAAATTTTTTCTTTATTCTAAAATAACAGTCTATATTGGACACTATGAACAGGATGATTTCTAGGATTACATAACTGTTTCATAAGTGAATATTAGTAATGCCATGTTAGGTATTTAGAATCAAAGTAGGTTCAGTCTATAATTTTATACAGAAAAAAAAATGACTTCGTACTAAAATATATTAACAAGGAACATATATATGCAAAGTGTTCTGCAAAGAGTTTAATAAATGTGGAAACAGAAATGTGGAAATATGTTTGCTTCATTAATAAACAAACACTTATTAAAATAACAATACTTTTATTAGTTTATGAAGGCAGGCTGAGTCTATGCACCTACCACCACTCTTGTCAAAACTTTCTAAATGAAAATAAAGTTTTCAAAATGATTACAAGAGAAAAAATGCTTTATAGCACCAGAAAACAAAGTCCTATCAGGAAATAAAAAATTGTGAAGAATCTTTGAAAGTAAATGGGGTAAAATTTACAGGGGAGAGAAAAACAAGCCTAAAACCATGTATAAGAGGATGACTGCAGAAAATTGGTAAGAGGATGATTGCAGAAAACAAGAATTTAAACAAAAAAATGAATGCACAACCAAAAATGCTAAATAATTCAATACAATCCATAATGAGAATGGGAGACAGCAAACTCAATGAACAAAATAACTGAGAAAATAGTAGAGCAAACAGAAGGCCTTCAGAAACATAATTACTATAGTCAGAGTGAAAATGAGGCTGTCACTTTCATGAAAATGAAATACTTTTTATACGACTGAAATAATCAGCAATCTTGGAAATGAAAATATGATTACTTTCATTAAGATAATTTTAATACTAATAAACCTGAACAGCTGGACTGCATTTGAAATATACACAATTTAAGCCAGGATTAGGAAGTAGAATATTAAGCTAAGCATTTACAAGAATCCCAAAACCAAACCAAACTCGTTGCCATCAAGTCAATTCTGACTCATAGTCCCCATAGGACAAAGTAGAACTACCCCATAGGGTTTCCAAGGCTGTACATCTTTTTTTTTATTTTTTTATTTTTTTTATTTTTATTGTTATTTGAGTGAAAGTCTACAGAGCAAATTCACTTTCCATTTAACAGCTCACATACATTTTGTCTCATGACATTGACTGCAATCTCCCACATTGTAACAGCTCCCCTCCTCCTTCCTTCCCATAGTTACCTCTTCCCTGTGTCCTTCCCTCCCATTCACTCCTGCTCCCTGAGCTGTCTCCCTGTGCAGACATAGCCCTCTTATTCTCCCATGATTGAGCTCTCCAAGGAGTGTATCAACCTAATGTAAATATTCAGCTCACATACCTGTCTATTTGGCTGGAAGCCACAGAAGTGGGTTCAAATCCAAACCCAAAGGGCAACTAGGGGACATAGCCTCAATGGTTCCATCAGGCTCTATCAGATCAACAAACCTGCCCCCCCCCCCCTTTAAATGATTGTGAGTTTTATTTCACATTATTTTTCCATTCTGTCCAGGATTTCCAACAAAGATCTCCCTCCAAGTAATTGACATTGATAGCCAGGCACCATCTAGTTCTTCTGATCTCATTGTCCTATAGGCTGAGAATCGCATGGTGTACTAGTCACTTGGACTGATTGTTTCCATGTGTCTTTGGTTTTCTTCATTCTTTTCTGTGGATGAGGAGAGAACCATCTTTGCATGTAGATAGCTGCTTGCAAGCTTTAAAAATCCCAGTAAGTACTCACCAAAGTAAAATGTGGAACAATATTTTTTGTGTAGTATGTTATGCCAATTGAGCTTGATGTTCCCTGTGACTATGGTCCTGAGCCCACTTGTCCAACTTCTAACTCCCTCTGGGTAACTGGCAGTGTCCAAGAAGTGTCTACAACCTTGTCCCTTGTCAGTTCTACTATATACCTGGGAATTCTTACAGAACATACAAATACACTTGCATAAACATTTTTTGCCAACCCTATACATGGTCTTGGGCACATTCCCCCCTGCATAGATATAACCTAATAGTTTGTCCTGTCCACCCATATATCCATGTTTGCCTTCCCTGACAACCCAGTACTGTATATCCAAAAGGGTTCATCTTTGTTGTCTGTACCTTCCATGTACCTGTCTATGTCTTCCTCTTCCTCAGTACCACTGTGTTGATCACTCACATTTGGTACATTGCCCGTCTCTTCACCCAAATCAGTACTTGTCTCTACCTGTCTAACAGTGTTCCCTCCCCTCTCCTCCCACCCCTGATAACCAGCAAAGAAAATTACTTTCCATATATAAACCTTTCCTTGACTTTGTACAATAATGGACTAATACAATATTTGTCCTTCTGTGATTGACTTATTTCATTCAGCATAATGTCTTCCAAGTTCATCCATGTTATACAGTTTTTTGCTAATTTTGCATTATTCTTTAGGGTTGCATGGTATTCCATGGTGTGTATGTACCACAGTCTGTTTATCCATTCTTCTGATGAGCCCCTAGATTGTTTCTATCTTTTGGCTATTGTAAATAGTGCTGCAGTGAATATGTGTGTTCATATATCTGTTCTTGTCTTGGCTTTCACTTCCTAGTAATGGAATGACTGGGTCAAATGGTAATTCTAATTCCAACATTTTAAGGAATCGCCACAATGCTTTCCACAGTGGTTGTATCACTTTATAGTCCCACCAGCAGTGTAGGAGAGTCCCAATTGCTCCACATCCTCAACAGCATTTGTTATTTTCTGTCTTGTTGAATTTTGCTACTAGTCTAAGGCTGTAAATCTTTCAGAAGCAGACTGACACATCTTTGTCCCATGGAAGAGCTCCTGACCTCTTTTTGATTAGTATCCAAGCACTTAACTACTGGGCCACCAGAGATCCTTTTATAAGAATCCAAAACCAAACCTGCTGCCATCAAGTTGATTCCAACTCATAGTGACCCCAGTTGAGTTTCCACAATGTAAATCTTTATGGAAACAGATTGCCTTATCTTTCTTCTGCAGAGCAGCTGGTGGGCTTGAACTGTCAACCTTCTGGTCTGCAGTCAAATACGTAAGGCACTGCACCACCAGAGCCCTTTTTTTTAATAAGAATACAGCCACCCCCCAAGTAGAAAAAAGATTAAATATTGTGAGAGAATAGTTGAGAATCATTGACAGTAGATCCAAAAGTTCCTAATTCCCTCTCATAGGTGTTCTTGGCACAGAGAGGAAATGGAAGGAAATAATTAAAAAATAATTGTTAAAAATTTCCCTAGAAAAGAAGAAAACCATGTTTCTTTAAATGCTAACATTTTTCCAAAAAGACTCACAGACATTAAAAACTTGTAGGGAAATACCAGAATGCCAAAACTTAAAGAGAAAATTCTAAAAGTTTGTGGAAACAAAAGCAGATATTTGTAAAGGATCAAAAACTTTATTGGTATTAGTCTCTTCATCAGCCTCAATGGATAAATAAACATAGTGCAGGGGTATTTTCCAAGTTCTGAAGGGAAATAATTTCCAATCTTTAATTGATTCCAAGGCAGTTAAGTGGGTAGGGCAAAGTAGAGATGTCAGTCAAAAACTGCCACTGCCACAGGGTCTTAGGAATGTCTTAAGAGCACAGATTCTTTTGTATGATAGAAAATGTGGAGGGTCTCTCTCTTTCCATTTTCCATATCTGCCTATATGTTTCATTTTTTTCTTTCAGATTGTCTTAGAACATGGCCACTATCAATAGGTCCCAAGTTTCTATCTCTGCCTTTTAAGAGAGCAGCCAGATTGATCTGGAGTTTGTAGTATAATTCCTAATTCCTGAATTAACTATTTTTTAGTTTTCTTTTAATTGTGGTAACATACACATAACAGAAAATTTGCCATTTTAATCATTTTTAAGTGTACAATCCACTGGCCTTAATCACAATCAGTGTTGTACAACCATTATCACTTTACTCACTCCTCACTTACTAACATGGCTAAGTTACAGAGACCAAGTCATTATGCAAAAATCAGCAGTATGCAAAAATGGATGATGGCTACATCATTACATAACTGCCAAGCCACTAAGAATCATGGTGTAGCTAAGTTAGTATATAACCTTAACCATCACAGCCAACGTTACTTTCGCCTCAGCATTTGTTACTGTCATATGTATGTCATAATATCATTAATGCTTAAAATGGTTGGATAGCACATTTTTTACTGTTGTCATAAATGCAGAATGGCAGATAATGAGAAAGTTGATAAGTGAGGAATAGATGTATTTGTTTCTAAAAATTTTTGTCACACCACCCACCCAAAACAGAAAGTCTGTACTCATTAAATAATAATTCTCATTTCCTCTTCTCCCTAGACCATGGTAACCACTTGATACTGTCTATCTAGATATTTCATATCAGTGCAATCATGCAGTCTTTGTTCTTTTGTATCTGGTTTATTTTACTTAGCATTAATTAAGGTCTGTTCATGTTGTAACATATATCAGGACTTCATTCTTTTTTATGGTGGAATACTCCATGTACATATATGCCATATTTTGTTTATCCATTCATCTCCTGATGGACGCTTGGATTGTTCTACATTTACTCTTATTTGGTCACATGGACCCATGGTGCCCATGGTGTAGTATCATGTGTATGAATTTGACAACTGCTATAGCCATATGAATAGAAGATTATGGCAGGTCCTGGAAAAAACGGTTTCAGGGAAGCAAGGCAGAAAAAAACAAATATGTATCTGCTATAACTATCTTTTTACATTTTCTATAGGAAAATGGAAAGAGACAGCAACAAGGTTAGAATCTTTAGGCTATTATGATCCTAACTAATAAGGCATTAATAGTAAAGATCTGTGTGAGACAACATTGAAGTACCATGTAAATTCCCCATAGTTTCAGTTCAGAGAAATGTTATGCTTCTGTGAAGAATACTCTATCACTCTACACTATCACCCTCCCAAATAATAAAAAAACTATCAATTTATACCAGTTAATCTGTAAGGAAACTAAGTACTTTAAATTACCATTAATTCTTTCTCTTTCTTTTTAGTCAGTAACTCAGATGCTTATGGCTTACCTGGCACGTCTTTCAACTATTGCTGGCAATAAGATCAATTGTGGACCTGCCCTTACTTGGATGGAGGTATGACCTAGTTCCCTGTTAATAAAGTTTATTATGAATTTATTTACTGAAGCAATTTAATTTGGAATTTAATGTAGGAGGAATTTTCGATAGCTATTAAGTTTCAGGAATCAGAGTAATAATGGATAGCTATGTCATATGTGAAGTAATTTTTGTCTCAAAGATATCCAAGAAAACTAATTTGCATATATGTTATGAATCTCAGTTAATATCTATTATCTTTCATGTTTATTATATAATAAACATATTTAATTAAAGCATCCCATATATTTTCAGTTGACTTAGTAATTGAAAGTATTTTTCAGTCATTTATGGACAAATGATAATTAACCTCTTAAAGAAGTCTAATGTAGAAACAAGTCTTGAGTAAAACATGGTGAATCAGTAACTATAACCAAAAACAAACCCTATAAGACAGCCCCTATAGGATTTTCAAGGTTGTGTCTTTTATATAAGCAGACTGCCACATCTTTCTCCCATGGAGTGGCTGATGAATTCAAGCTGCCAGCCTTTCAGTTGGCAACCTGGTGCTTAACCATTGCACTATCAGGGCTCCTTCAGTAAATATGGTAGATATTTATTATTAATTTGCATATGTGTATTATCTTAATTATTTACTTTTCTCTCTCCAGTGCAAATTGGAAAGGCAGAATGAAAAGTAGAAAGAATGTAGAATTTAGAACCAGGCCAATTCGAATTGAGATCTTGATTCATCCATTATTAGCTATGTAATCTTAGACAGATTATTTAATGTCTCGTAAATTATATAACCTCTTTTAGCTTTAGCAACTTCACCTTTAAACAATAATAAGGGTGATACTAGTTGCATTTTAGAATTATGAGGATTAAATAAAATCATATAGTTGCATTGCACAATGACTGGCGTATATTATGTACTCACTGTTTCTTTTCTTTTTTTAAGCCTCTTTGGGTCAGTGGCTGTCTAAATAAACTTGAAGTTTTATAAATTATCCAAAAAAATCATCAGTCCCATGTTGTTAAGCATCCCATAGTGCATTTTCTTTGTTGCAGATTGATAATAAGGGGAATCACCTTCTAGTTCATGAGGAATCCTCTATAAACACACCTGCTGTTGGTGCCGCCCATGTTATAAAGAGGTATACTGCTCGGGCCCCTGATGAACTAACCTTAGAGGTAGGTAAATAACTAAAGAGTATTACTTGTCACATGGTCCTTGCTCTCTTGCCACTCTCATCTTTAATTGTTTTAGTCATTTCTTAATTAAAATGAAGCTTGTTCTCTAGGCTTTTCTCTACTTCCATTATCATTCAGCTTGGAATGCCCTCTAAATTTGTTTAAAAACTATGCTTATCCTGGAAAACTCAGCCTATGCTTCTCATTTTTTCTGGGAAATCATCTTTGGTCTCCCCCCCACAAAAACTGTACAAATATGTAACCAAAAAAAAAAAAGCTTGGGTGAAATGTCATTTTGAGGCGTTTCCATAGCCTATCTCTGACATATTACTTATTTAATCATAATTATTCTGTTTATCTCCAAATGAACAGTAATCATCTTGAGCAATAGATAGGAGGTTTTTGTCTTTGTGTTATATCCAATGATACTTATTTCTCAATGTTTGTTGAAAAATTGAACAAAAGGACAGATGAATGGTGAAATGAACATTTATTGCTTTCAGATGCAAAAGGAGAGGAATTAAAATTCTGCTTCTAAAAATAAATATTGACTGGTGAGAGACAAAGGAAATGCTCACAGTCACTCAGCTTATGAAAGAACAGTTTAAAATTGTTACTTTATAGAAATTTGAACTGTTCTCAAACTAAACTTTTAGATTGTGTATACAGTCTCATGTCTCAGCAAATGGGGCTTTCTGAAGATGGCTTATTTAACACTTGAAAAACCAGTTGTGAATAAACAAAGAAAAATTCCTAAAGGAACAGAGCATGCATTAGTAATGTAACTCAATTAAGTTTTATCATAGATAGTATCACTTATTCAAGTTGAAGAATAATTTCATGTAATATATTATTAGAAACTGTTACTATAATTCTTATATTTATGACTTTTTACAAGTTCATATAAACTTAATCAGTTGTCTTTTACAGCGAAGAAAGTAAGTAAGCTATTTAGTGAGAATATCATATTGTACCATCAGTTGAAAGGAATATGAAACCCACTGCTATTGAGTTGATTCCAACTCATAGCAACCCTAGATGACAGAGTGGAACTGCCCTATATATGTTCCAAGACTGTAAATCTTTACTGAAGCAGACTGCCACATCTTTCTCTTGTAAAGCAGCTAATGAGTCTGAACCGCCAACTTTCCAGTTAGCAGCTAAGGACTTTAACCACTGCATCACCAGGTCTCCTGAAAGAAGTAGAAACTAAAAAACAAACTCCCTGCCATTGATTCAATTCCAACTCATACTGACCCACCTTGGGTTTCCAAAGCTGTAAATCTTTATAGAAGCAGACTGCCTCATTTTTCTTCTGTGGAGCAGCTGGCAGATTCCAGCCACTGACCTTTTGGTTAACAGCCATATGCCTTAACCACTACATCACCAGAGCTCAGTAGTCATGAAGTTTTGCACTTACTAAGAATAACCCCAAATTTTAGACATTTTAAGCCTTTTCCTATATGATTAAACAAGATATGTCAAATGCTCAGCACAGTGCTTGGCATATGGTAAGCACACATTAAATGTAGTATTAATAGAAATTGTCCCTTGTCTAAATGCAGGTATTTAAACTGTATTCACTAAATGTAGTATTAATGTAAATTGTCATTTTTTCCCTGAACATAAATACTTAAAACTGTTCTTTATAAGAGAATTTTATATTACCAGCAGTAAGAGTACTTAATAGAACTGATGATGCTATAATACCTATTATTCAAAAATGTTTTTTTTAAATCTGAGTTTCTGAAGTTGCTGCATGTGTTAATTGGGTCAAAGTCTTTGTGCTGCTTAACACTTTGTAGACCCTACCTTAAGAACATGGTAAGATTATTGAATTCTTTAAAGAAAGAGGTAGTATGTTTTTCCAGATGTTAGCCAGAAAATAAGCGAGTACTTTACCCTTTTGTAGAGTTTTCATTTAAATTCTAAACAACAATTGGTTTAAAATATATCTTAAAACATTTTATTTAAATTTTTGTTTTTCCTAGGTGGGAGACATTGTTTCTGTTATTGACATGCCCCCTAAAGTATTAAGCACATGGTGGAGAGGCAAGCATGGATTTCAGGTAAGCAACAAAGAATTAGGTGTGGAGAAATCCCAAGAACAGTTTTTATTTATTTATTTATGCTTAATATTTCTAACTCACATAGGAAACAGAGTTTGTTATCAGAATTGTCTGCAGTAATAGAAAAATAAAGATGATGATGATGATGGATTTGAGTTCCTTTTTCTAATTATTGTGGTGGATACTTTTCTCTCCATTTCTAGACAGTAATGTAGCCAAAGTATGTTAATAGCTATTACATAAGTATCTTGAGCTTTAACTACATATTAAATGTTATTATATGCTGTTGAGTCATTTCTAACATATATTGACCATAAATGATAGAGTAGAACTGCCTTGTAGGGTTGCCAAGCCTATAATATTTATGGGGCCAGATACACTGAGTAGCCACTGATGTGTTCAAATCTCCAACCTTTTTGTTAGCAGCCAAATGTTTAACCATTGTACCACCAGGGCTCCTTATATCTTAAATAAAAACTAAATATTGGGACTTCTCCACACCTAATGTATTTTATTTTAAGAAGTTAATGTATTTTATTAAAAAAAATAATAACATTTAAAACAGTTTATCAAGGTGGTTAAGACCTTGAGCTCTGGTGACAGGTTGCCTGTGTTGTAATCCTGTGTTTTCTTGAACAAGTTACTTAACTTCTCTGTGCCTCAATTTCCCCATTTGTAAAATGGTATTCATAAGACTATAATTTGCATAAGGTTATCATGAAGATTAACTGTGTGAGGATAAAATATGTAAAGTACTTGGAACAGAGCCTGTGGCATTTTTTTCCTCAATATATGTTATTTTTAAAATTTAAATAATTTTTTTTATTTTACAAATTAATTTTTATCTACTTTTCTGTTATAAACATGTCTATAGAATTTTTCTTCTTCTTTTTTTTTATTTTAATTTCCTTTTTGGTAAAAATACACAGAGTAAATATCTCCTTTCCCCAAATCTATGCAAATATGTACCTAAAACCTGCTCCCAGTCCACCATTTCTATACATAGTGACAAGTGACATTGGCTAAATTCTTCACATTGTCTCAATATTCTCATTATTGCTGTTTTTTTTCACTACCATTTAGTTAAATCTCCCTGCAGCCCTAACCTTCTCATCTAACCTTTAAAATAACTATTGACCTTTTGCTCTTATATAGATTTTTTTTTTCAAAGATCACTTCAGAGGATAGATTGAATTTACGATTTGAAGAGCAACTCAAGGCCATTGTCTTGGGTACTCTTCTACACTCAGTTGGTTCAATAAGTCTGGATTCTTTAAAAATTTGAAGTTCTGTTCCTTGTTTTTCTTCTTTTTTATCAGAATTTCTCTATTATGTTCCTGATCAGAATGTTCAATAGTGGTAGCTGGTGGGCTCTAGGTGGAGGAGGCACTGGTTCATGCAGACAATTAGTCCTGTAGTCTAGCTCCTTCTGATTCTTGTGTTTCCTTCTTTCTCTTGTGTTCCAGGTGATTAAAAACCAATAGTTGTATCTTAGATGGTCACTCCTAAGCTTTTAAAATCCCAGACCAACTCATCATACTGGGAGGTAGAATACAAATTTTAAGAACTATGTCACGCCAGTTGACTGGTTTGTCTCACAAGACCATGATCCTAAGCCTCCAAACCAAAAGAACTAATCCCATGAGGTGATTGTATGTATCTAACTATCAGCATGTATCCCCTCTGCCCAGCTCTTTTTGGTGGTGGTTATTGTGGCAAAACCATACACAACCTAGCATTCTCCCATTCATCCTTATATATATTTGCTACTCTACTTTTCACAAATAACACACCCACATAAATAACACACAATTGCATGCAACATTCTATTCTGGTTATCTAGTGCCACTCTGACAGGAATATACCATAAATGGGATGGCCTTAACAAACAGGAGTTTATTCTCTACAGTTTGGAGGCTTTAAGTCCAAGTTCAAAGTGCCAGGCTCTAGGGTCTGGGTGAAAGCCCCTCAACCTTGGGGTCTAGCTCTGCTTCCTGCTCCCGGCCCGCTGGAGCTAGAGGCATTTCTTCACTCAGAGAGCTGCTGGCTGCTGAGGCTGACAAACCCAAGGTTGACAAGTAAAAAGGCACAGTCTTGATGTTAGCAAACCACATGGCAGGCCATTAATTTAAATCCATTGTAAGTCCCAGGTCAGCAGAGCTTGGCAGGCTGCTGAACAACAACATGGCTACTTGCAGGGTCCAAGTGTGCCATAAGCTAGAGACTATCCCCAAGGCTTCTACATATACAAGGAGCAGACCACATCCCAAAGGCAGCTACTCAGCTGCTTATGGTAGATCCTACCATGGAATTGATTGCCAGTCTCATCATGGGGACCAGCCAAGTTGACATACCAATTTAACTACCAAACATCGATATGTTGTTGTTGTTGTTTGCCATCAAGTTGACCCCGACTCATAGTGACCCATCCTTGGGTTTCCGAGGCAGTATCACTATGTAGGAATGCCCAGCCTTCCTTCCAAGAAACATTGATATAGTGCATAGGAAATTAACAAGTGAGAGGGTTGGGTGGTTTGCAAAAAAAACATAATGCATATGTTATTTGTGTAAAAATACAGTGTTAATGCTATTTAATAAAAGTATTGTTGTTGTTATGTGCTGTAGAGTTGGACCTGACTCATTGTGACCGCTCCTTGGGTTTCTGAGGAGGTATCACTGTGGAAGTAGATTGCCCAACCTTCCTTCCAAGGAGTGACTGGTGGGTTTGAACTGCCAACCTTCTGGTTAGCAGTCAAGTGCCTTAGGCTACCAGAGTTGTGATTGGCTTACTCCATTCAAGATAATATCCTCAAGGTTCATCCATGTTCCAAGATGTGTCAGTGCAGTGTAGTAAATTATCTGGTATGGCTTTTCTAGCCATAAGTCTTTGTAAACTCCTTGGTGGGATTTGCCATGAGCAAGTGAGGAGTTCCTGATTGTTAGAGTTACCCATCTGGGGTATGTCTGTTGAGAGTGGCACAAAGCAGTGTTCTGGGAGATTCCTGCTCTCTCTCAAGTGCTTAGAATTCTGATGTTATGGTTGGTTAGTTTGACCACTCTGCCAGGCTCAAAAGGAGCCCTCCTAGAGGCTGAAGAAGTCTCTCTGACTGCTGGCTGAGAAAGATGTGCTGCTGAGAGAAATGTGCTCCTGAGAGGTAACACACTGCTGGGAGAGAGAGTGAGAGAGACTGTCAGCTGAGAGACAGTGGGCTGAGAGACTGAGCTTGTTCCTGAACTTGAGTTGTAGCCTGGTGCTTCCCTAATAAACCCCATAATCCATGAGTTCTATGTGGCCACTGCAGCGAATTATCGAACCCAGCAGAGGGATGGTGGGTGCTGCGCGAGGAAAGATTGGTGTCAGGGTTGATGAAAGGGCTGGAGGAAGGTGGCATGTCTGGCCTTACAGGAATAGACCTTGGGCTGCTGATAGTGATTCTGTCTTCCTCTTGTGGGGTTAGAGGAGACCAGAAGATGTGGCCTCCCTGCTTCTTTGGCGGGGAGGTACTCATTTGTCTTTATCACTGAATATTATTCCATTGTATCTGTGTAGCACATTTTACTTATCCATTCCTCTGTTGATAGGCACTTAGGGTGTTTCCTTCTTTTTTGTATTGTGAATAGTGCTGCAGTGAACCTAGAGTGTGTATGTCTGTTTATTAGATCCGTAGGGTATATTTGGGAGCTCTGGTAGTGTAGTGGCTAAGGCACTTGACTGCTAACCAGAAGGCTGGTGGTTCAAACCCACCAGCCACTTCTCATAAAAGGAGGATGGGGCAGTCTACTTCCGTAGTAATACTGCCTCGGAAACCCAAGGAGGGGTAGCCATGAGTCGGGTCTGACTCAACGGCACATAACAACAGCAACAACAACAACAACAACAACGTATATACATAGGAGTAGAATTGCTGAATCATAGATGAGCTTTAGATCTTGTTTTTTGAGGAACTGCTAGAATGTTTTCCAAAATGACTGTATCATTTTACATTCTCACCAGCAATGGATGAGGGTTTTGATTTCTTCACATTCCCTCCAAATCTTGTTATTTTCCTTTTATCTTGGGTGTCCTAGTGGGAGTATAATAGTATCTCATTGTGGTTCTTAGCTGCACTTTTGTAATGGCTAATGACATCGAGCATCTTTTCATGTGTCTGTTGGCCATTTGAATATTCTCTTTTGTGTACTGCTTGTTCATGTCCTTTGCCCAGTTTGTGTGTGTGTGTATGTGTGTGTGTGTTTTCTTTGTTAAGTTGGAGAAGTTTTCTCTAAATTTGAGATATTAGACCCTTACTGGTTATATCATTCCAAAGATCTTTTTTCACAGTCTGTAGGTTTTCCCTTTACTCTTTTGGTAAAGTCTTTTGATGAACATAAGTATTTAATTTTATGAAGTCCCATTTATCTGTTTTGTTTTCTATTGCTGGTGCATTCAGTGTTTTGTTTAAAAGAATTTTAATTTGAAGATAAGATTAAGACCAGAAAAATAAAATCCATATTACCTCTTAAATTTCCTTGTTTGTTCTGTTGGTATCCTTCACCTGTATTCTGATCTTCTTATGTTCTGTGGTAGTTATGTTTGTGTGTCAACTTTGCTGGTGCTGGTTGAGTGGCTGGGCAGCTGGTGGTAGTTATTCCCCATGATGAGACTGGCAGTCACCTCCATGGTGGGATCTACCACAAGCAGCTGGGTAGCTGCCTCTGGGATGTGGTCTGCTTCCTGTATATAAGCAGCAGCTTTGGGAATAGTCCCTAGCTTATGGCACACTTGGACCCTGCGTGTAGCCATGTCATTGTTCAGCAGCCTGTGATGCGCTGCTGACCTTGGGACTTACAATGAACTTGAATTAATGACCTGCTGTGTGATTTGGTAACATCGGGACTGTGCCTTTTTACTTGTCAACCTTGGGTTTGTCAGCATCAACAGCCGCTGTCTGAGTGTAGAAATGCCTCTAGGTCCAGTGGGCCAGGAGCAAGAGGCAGAGCTGGACCCCAAGGTTCAGAGGCTTTCACTCAGCCCCTAGAGCCTGGCATTTTGAACTTGGACTTAAAGCCTCCAAACTATAAGAGAATAAACTCTTGTTTGTTGAGGTCATCTCATTTGTGGTATATTTCTTGTCAGAGCGGCAGAACATCTGATATGAATAATAGGTTCTTTTGATTAAATATAATACTAAATAGAACTCTTGTGTTTTCTATTTCTCAATTAAAGTGTCAGTTCTACATATTAATAGAGATGAGCTACAGCCTTAAGGATCTCAAAGAGGATAAAAAAAATAAACAGAAGAATCATTAACAACCTGAGATATGCAGACGATACAACTTTGCTTGCTGAAAGTGAGGATGACTTAAGGCACCTACTGATGAAGAATACAGTCTGCAGTATGGATTACGTCTCAATATAAAGAAAACAAAAATCCTCACAACTGGACCAATGAGCAGCATCACAATAAATGGAGAGAACAGTGAGGTTGTCAAGGAATTCACATTGCTTGGTTCTACAATCGATGCCAACGGAAGCAGCAGTCAGGACATTAGACGATATGTAGCTTTGGGAAAGTCAACTGCGAAGGAACTGTATCAAGTGCTGAGGAGCAAGGATACCTCCTTGAGGACTAAGGTGCGCCTGACACAAGCCATGATATTTCCAATCGCCTGGTATGCATGTGAGAGCTGGACAATGAATAAAGAAGACCGAAGAAGAATTGATGCTTTTGAGTTGTGGTGCTGGTGAAGAATGCTGAAAGTACCGTAGACTGCTAAAAGAACTAACAGATCTGTCCTGGAGGAAGTGCAGCCAGAATGCTCCTTGGAAGCAAGAATGGCCAGACTTCATCTCATCTATTTTGGTCATGTTGTAAGAAGGGACCATTCCCTGGAGAAGGATGTCATGCTTGGTAGGGTGGAGGGTCGACAAAAGAGGGGGAGGCCTTCAACGAGATGGATTGACATGGTGGCTGCGATGATGGGCTCAAGTATAGCATGGATTGTGGGGCTGGTACGGGATCGGGCAGTGTTTCGTTCTGCTGTGCATGGGGTCGCTATGAGTCGGAAATGACTCGACGGCACTTAACAACAACAACAACAACTCATTTTACTTTCTTTGGACTTCAGTTTCTTCTTAAAATCAAAGGGTTCTGTATATGGTAATATGGGTCTTTCTCAATACTTTAATTCTAAGATTGTAAAAATTTTAAAAGGCTGCAGCTGCTAACCAAGATGTTGGTTGTTCAAACACACTAGCCAGTCCATGGGAGAAAGATGAAGCAGTATGCTTCCATAAAGACTTAACAGCCTTGGAAACCTTATGGGGGCAGTTCTACTCTGTTCTGTATGGTCACTATGAGTTGGAATCACCTCAATGGCAGTGGATTTTTTAAATTTTTATTTATTTATTTTGGTTTTCTTCATTTGTGTAACAAATATTTTTGAGGACTGACTCTGTATGAGGTAGTTTAGACTCAAATAAAATTAGTGTATTGCCTAAACAAACTAATGCTTTTAAAAGTTAATCTAAATTAGCTAGCCTAAAAGTAGATTAAAAATCGTTCATTGCCTAAATAAATTATTTAAAATAAAAGCAAGTTTTTTAAATTTGTAATTCATATTAAAAAATTGTGTTTATAAGAACAGTATTTTTCATCTTGATTAGTCTCTGATCTCAGAGAGATAGGCATATCTGTTTATATTGTGCTGGAGTGTGCCTGGGAAGAGAAGGTGATTAGAGGATGATACGACGCACTGCCGTCGAGTTGGATCCGACTCATAGTGACCTCTCCTTGGGTTTCTGTGGTGGTATCACTACAGAAGTAGATTGAACATTGAAATACTACAAAGCATCTTCTCAGATCACAATACTATAAAATTAGAAATCAATGGAAAAAGAGCAAACACATGGAAACTGAATGACACCATCCTTTAAAACAACTGAGTAATAGATTAAATAAAAAAATGAAATTAAAATATCCTTGGATGAAACTAGAGTGAAAACGCAACATACCAAAATCTGAGACACATGTAAAGCAGTGATCAGAAGGCAAGATATAGCAATAAATGCTCACATAAAAAAGAAGAAAAATCCAAAATCAATTCCTTAACCCAACATTTTGAGTAAGAGTAGCAAAAAAAGCCTACAATTACCACAGAAAAGAAATAATAAAGATTTGAGCAGAAATAAGGCAAACAAAAAGTAGAAAGTAGAAAAAAATCAACAAGACTAGAAGTTGCTTCTTTGAAAAGATTAATAAAATTGATAAACCATTGGCAAATTTAACAAATGAAAAGAGGGAGAAAATAGAAATAACATGAATAAGAAACGAACTAGGTGAAGTCACAATGAAATCAATCAAAATAGTATCAGGGTACTATGAAGAAATGTACCTCAGCAAATGTGAAAATCCAGAAGAAATGGACAGATTTCTAGAAACATATTATTTACCTAAACTAACACAGACTGAGGTGCAAAATTTGAAAAGACTCATAAAAAAGAAGAAATTAAACAAGTCAATAAAAAATTACCAACAAAAAAGCCTTGGCCTAGATGGTTTCACTGGAGAATTCTACCAAACGTTCAGAGAAGAACTGACAACAATCCTACTCAAACTATTCCAGAACACAGAAAAGTATGGAATTCTCCTAAATTCATTTTATAAAGCAAGTATAACCTTGATACCAAAACCAGGCAAAGACATCCCTAAAAAGGAAAACTAAAGTCCAGTATCCCTCATGAATAAATCTTTAACCAAATCCTAGCCAGCAGACTCCAACAACATTTAAAAAAAAATAGTATATCATGACCAAGTGGGTTTCATACTAGGTATGTAAGGATGGTTTAACATTAGAGAAACAATCAACATAATCCATCACACAAATGCAACAAAGGAGAATAACAACATGATCATATCGATCCATGAAGAAAAGATATTTGATGAAATCCAGCATCCATTCCTGATTTAAAAAAAAAAAAAAAAAAAAAGCTGTCAGAAAAATAGGAATAGAGGGAAATTCTTCAACATAATAAAAGAGCATACATACGGTACCAATAGGCAACATTATTGTCAATCGAGAGAGATTGAACCTACTCCCCTTGTGAATGTCAACCAGACAAAAATGCCCTGTATAACCACTTCCATTGAATATTGTATTCGAAGTCCTAGCCAGAGCAGTAAGGCAAGAAAGGAAATCAAAGGTGTCCATATTGGTAAGGAAGAAGTTAAACTACCCATTTTTGGAGATGATATAATCATATACATAGAAAACCCAAGAAACTCAGCAAGAAAAGTATTGCATCTCGTTTAGAGATTTAGCATAGTGGCAGGAAACAAGACTCAAAAATCAGGATTCCTTTACACCAGCAAAGAGATTGCTGAAAAGGAAAAAAAAAAAAAAAAAAAGATACCATTTATAATAGCTACCAAAAAGATATTTGAGAGCAAATCTTACCAGGGTCTTTTGACCCATACAAAGAAAATGACATAGCACTATGTCAAGAAACCAAAAGAAATCTACATAAAAGGAAGAACATACCATGCTCATGGATAGGAAGATTGAACATCGTGAAAATGTCAATTCTACCCAAAGCATTCCATACATTCAATGCAATCTCAATCTAGATTCCATCAACATTGTTTAAGGATATGGAAAAATCAATCATTAATTTTATATAGAAAGGCAAGAGACCTTGTATAAGCAAAGCTGTACTGAAAAAGAAGAACAAAGTAGGAGGTCTCACACTCTCAGATCTGAAAACCTATTACACAGCCACAGTAGTCAAAATAGCCTAATATTGGTAAAACAACAGATCCACAGCCAGTGAAATAGAATTGAGAACCCAGATACAGATCTATCCACCTATGGTCAGCTGATTTTTGAGAAATTGCCAAAATCCATTAAATGAGGGAAGAGCTAGTCTCTTTAATAAATGGTGCTGGCAAAACTGGATATCCATTTGAAGAAAAATGAAACAAAATTCATACCTCACAGCATAAACAAAAACTAACTCCAGATGGATCAGAGACTTAAATATGAAACCTAAAACTATAAAGTTCATCAAGGAAAAAATAGGGGCAAAAGTAATGGCCCTAATTTGTGACATAAATAGACTATCGAACAAAACCCAAAATGCCCAAACAATAGAAGATAGACTAGATGATTGAGACCTTCTGAAAATTAAATTTTTAGTGCATCAAAAGACTTCTTCAAGAGTACAAGAGAACCTGAGATTAGGAAAAAGTATTTGCCTATGACATATCTGACAAGAGACTTATCTCCAAAATTTATAGAAAACTTCAACACCTCAACATCAAAAAGACAAAGATTCCAGTTAAAAATGGACAGATTATATGAACAGATATTTCACCAAAGAAGATATTCAGCCAGCCAACAAACACTTGAAGAAATGTTCGCCATCATTAGCCCTTAGAGAAATGGAAATCAAAACAACAAGGAAATTTCATCTCATCCCAGCACTAATAGCAAAGTTCAATGACAGATAATAACATATGCTGGCAAGAATGTGGAGAGATTGTAACTCTCATACGCTCCTAGTGGGTGTGTAAAATGATACAACCATTGTGGAAATAAGTATGATGATTCCTTAAAAAATTTAAATTAGAAATGCCGTTTGATCCAACAATCCTGTTATTAGATATATGTCCTAAAGAATGAAAGCCAGCTCACGAGCAGATGTATGCAAACCCATGTTCATCGCAGCACTATGCACAGTAATAAAGAGATGGAAACACCCTAAGTACCCATCAACAGAAAAATGGACAACCAAACTATGGTAGTGTGGTAGTTATGTTTGTGTATCAACTTGGCTGGGCCTAGTTGAGTGGCTGGGCAGCTGGTGGTAGTTATTCTCCATGATGAGATTGGCAATCAACTCCATGGTGAGATCTACCACAAGCAGCTGAGTAGCTGCCTTTGGGATGTGGTCTGCTTCCTGTATATAAGGAGAAGGCTTGGGAATGGTCTCTAGCTTATGGCACCTTGAACACTGCATGTAGCTGTGTAGCTGTTTAGCAACCTGCAATGCTCTGTCGACCTGGGAACTTAAAATAGACTTGAATTAATGGCCTGCCATGTGGTTTGGTAACATCAGGACTGTGCGTTTTTACTTCTCAACCTTGGGTTTGGCCACCTCAGCAGCCAGCAGCTGAGTGAAGAATAGCCTCTAGCTTCAATGGGCTGGTAGCTGGAGGCAGAGCTGATGCCCAAGGCTGAAGGTCTTTCACCCAGCCCCTAGAACCTGGCACTTTGAACTTGGACTTAAAGCCTCTAAACTATAAGAGAAAAAACTCCAGTTTGTTAAGGTCATCCCATTTGTGGTATATTCTTGTCATAGTGGCACTAGGTAACTGGAACAGGTACATACACACAACAGAATACTATGTAACCCTAAGAAATAATGTAGACTCTGTGAATAATGTGGATGAACCTGAAGAACATTATACTGAGTGAAATAAGTCCATCACAGAAGGATACATACTGTGTTAGTTCAGTATAGTAAAAACTCAAGGAAATGTTTATGTATGGAAGGAAGCTTTCTTTGTTGGTTACCAGGGATGGGAGGCAAGGGGAAGGAACACTGCTAGATAGGTAGAGACAAGTATTGATTTGGGTGAAGGGAATGGCAATGTACCTTTAGTAGCCAACACGGTGGTACTTAGGAAGAGGAAGAAACGGGGAGGTTCATAAGAGCTACAGACAACAAAGATAAACCCTTTTCTACTGCATTATCAGTGATAACAAACATTATTCTACAGGTAAATACATGGATAGATAGGCTGAATGATCAGGTCTGTCCATGACCATATATGTGGAACAAATTAACGTGGAGTCAAATCTGACTCATAGCAACCCCCCTTGGGAAGTTAGATTGTCCAGCCTTCCTTCCGAGGAATGGCTGGTGGGTTTGCACTGCCAGCCTTCTGATTAGCAGTCAAACGCCATAGACACTACACCACCAGAGTTCCCATGATATGTATAAGACTGGCAAATGATACTTCTACATGTGTATTTGTATGTCTTATAAGAATGTCCAAATATATAATAGAGGTAACAAGGGGTAAAGTTATGAAAACTTCTTTGCCACAGCCAACCACTCTGAGATAATTAGTAGTTGTACCTGTGGGCTTGGGACAGTGGTTGCAAGGCACATCAAGCTCAATTGGCATAACATACTACACAAAAACATTATTGTTCATCCTACTTTGGTGAGTACTGACTGGGGTCTTAAAAGCTTGCAAGTGACCTAGATGCAACAATGGTCTCTCCTCATCCTAAGCAAAGAAGAATGAAGGAAACCAAAGATGCATGGAAACAGGTAGTCCAAGGGACTACCAGACCATAAGAACCTTAGCCTGTATGACCATGAGATCAGAAGAACTAGACGGTGCCTGGCTACATCTGTCAAACACTCAGAAAGGAAAGGATCAGTGCAGGAGATCTTGGATAGAATGAGAGAACAGTATGGAACAAAACTCTATATCATATTAAAAAATAGGCCACAGTTACTGGTGTGATAGAAGGTGATACGACCCCCAAGACTATGGCCCTGAGGTAGTTAAGTTAGTGTGTCAACTTGGCTGGGCTGGGTTGAGTGGCTGGGCAGCTGGATGTAGTGTTGCCCATGATGAGACTGGTAATCAACTCCATGATGGAATCTACTGCGAGCAGCTGAGTAGCTGCCTTAAGGATGTAGTCTGCTTCCTGTATATAAGGAGAAGCCTTGGGAATAGTCTCTAGCTTATGGCATGCTTGAACCCTATGTGTAGCCGAGTCATTGTTCAGCACCCTTGCCATGCTCTACTGATCTTGGGACTTTCAGTGGACTTGAATCAATGGCCTGCCATATTGTTTGGTAATGTCGTAACTGTGCTATTTTATTTGTCCACCTTGGGCTTGTTAGTCTTAGCAACCAGTAGCTGCCTAAGTAAAGAGATGCCTGGCTGGGAGCAAGAGGCAGACATGAAGCCCAAAGTCGAGGGGCTTTCACACAGCCTCTGGAGCCTGGCACTTTGAACTCCGACTTAAAGCCTCCAGAATTGTAAGAGAATAAACTCTTGTTTGTTCAAGCCATTCCATTTGTGGTATAGTCTTGTCAGAGCTGCACTAGGTAACTGAAACAGGCCCCTAGTTACCATTCACGTATGGAATTGAACTCACTCCCATGGCTTCCAGCCAAACAATAGACAAGCATATAGAGTGAGTATTTGCTTACACTCCTTACAACGATCAATCATGAGAGAACAGAAGGCCAGTATCTGCACAGGGAAATGGTTCAGGAGGCTAGAATGCATAGGAAAGAAAGACACAAGGAAGAGATAACTATAGGGAAGAACTGGGAAGAGAACTGTTACATTGTGAGGAATTACAGTCAATGTCATGAAATAAAATGTACATGAACTGCTGTATGCAAAATGAATTTGTTTCTTTTGTAAACTTATACCCAAATCACATTTAAAAATATAAATAAATAAATAAAAATAAAGCAGAATAGCACCTAAGAAAAAAAGAAAAGAACATCTTACCTTCCAAACCTACAGAAAGATGTAGTATAGATCAACTAACTAGATAACGTTTACTTATGGAGACATTGTTCTGTTTTATTTTCATGATTAATATATGATATTCCATGGGAAAATTCCCCTCAGGCTCTTTGTGATGTTCAGTAGCCTCATTAGTTATTTTTAAATTTTAAGAGTGACTCCTCTCCAAATAGTCTTTGAGAGAGAAAGACAATCATAATTTCTTCCATGTACATGTAAGTCAAAGCTGCACTGAAGGAATTGTCGAAAAACAAGACTTCAGGAATTGATGGAATACCCATTGAGATGTTTCAACAAACAGATGCCACACTGGAGGCACTTACTCAGCTATTCCAAGAGACTTGGAAGACCTCTACCTGGCCAACTGATTGGAAGAGATCCATATTTGTACCCATTCCAAAGAAAGGTGATCCCACAGAATGTGGAAATTATCGAACAATATCATTGCTATCATACACAAGTAAACTCTTACTGAAGATAATTCAAAAATGGTTGCAGCAGTATATTGACAGAGAGGTTCCAGAAATGCAACCTGGATTCAGAAGGGGATGTGGAGTGAGGGATAATCATAGCTGATATCAGATGGATCTTGGTTGAAAGCAAAGTGTGTTAGACTGGGTTCTCTAGAGAAACAAAACCAGTAAAGCCTATAGAGAGAGAGAAAGAAAAAAAAAAATTAGCTTAGGAGAATGGCACACACTTATAGAAGCTGTCAAGTCCAAAGTTCTTGGATCAAACATCAAGCTTGAGGCTTTTCCCCACTCTCGCAGCTGCAGGGGCTGAGGAACTCAAGGTTGGCAGTATACTGGCTGTTGACTCCAATGAATGATGAATCCAAGATCTCCAGGCTGAATGGTGGATTGTTCGCTCACGGACAGCTGTAGGCAGCACAACAGAATCCCAATCCACAGAAGAACGTCTCTTTTCCCAGGATATCCATAAATATACTGGAAGCAGGCCACACTCCTAGGGAAACTCCCTTTCAATGGATTGGTTGCTCAAAACATATTCATCTGATCCCATCATGGGAATAACCACATCACAACTGCTTAAATCACACAAAATTGTGGTCCAGCCAAGTTGACACACAGCTCCAACTATCACACAAAGAATACCAAAAAGATGTTTACTTGTGTTTTATTGACTATGCAAAAGCATTTGATTGTGTGGATCATAACAAGTTGTGGATAACACTGAGAAGAATGGGAATTCCATAACACTTAGTTGTACTCATGAGGAACCTGTAAATCGATCAGGAGGTTGCCATTCAAATAGAGCTAGGGGATACTACATGGTTTAAAATCAGAAAGGGAGTGCATCAGGGTTGTGCCCTTTCACCGTACTTATTCAATCTGTATGCTGAGCAAATAATGCGAGCAGCTGGACTATATGAAGGAGAACATGGCATCAGGGTTGAAGGAAGGCTCATTGAGAGCTAAGAATGCAGATGACACAACTTTGCTTGATGAAAGTGAGGATGACTTGGAGCACTTACTGATGAAGATTAAATAATACAGTCTGCAGTATGGATTACACCTCAATATAAATAAAACAAAAAAGCTCACAACTGGACCAATAAACAGCATCATGATAAATAGAGAAAAGATTGAAGTTGTCAAAGACTTCATACTACTTGATTCTACAATCAGTGCCAATGGAAGCATCAGCCAGGACATCAAAAGATGTATTGCATTGGACAAATCTGTTATAAAAGACCTCTTTCAAGTGCTGAAGAACAAAGAATACCTCCTTGAAGACTAAGATGCGCCCAACCCAAGCCATGGTATTTTCACTCACCTAATATGCATTTGAGGAGCTCTGGTAGGATAGTGGCTAAAGCACTTGACTGTTAACCAGAAGGCTGGCGGTTCAAACCCACCAGCCACTCCTCGGAAGGAAGGTTGGGCATTCCTACTTCCGTAGTGATACTGCCTCGGAAACCCAAGGAGGGGTCGCTATGAGTCGGGGCCGACTCGATGGCACATAACAACATAACAACAATATGCATTTGAGAGCTGGACAATGAATAAGGAATACCAAGCAAGAGTTGATGCTTTTGAGTGTGGTGTTGGTGGAGAATGCTGAAAGTACTGTGGACTGCTAATAGAACTAACCAAATCTGTCCTGGAATATAAGTGCAGCCAGAATGCTCCTTGGAAGCAACAATGTCCAGATTTCATCTCACCTACTTGGGTCATGTTGTCAGAAGAAACCATTCTCTGGAGCAAGAGGTTCATGCTTGGTATGGTAGTTGGAGATGTGTGTCAACTTGCCTGGACCACAATTCTGTGTTGTTCGAGCTGTTGTGGTATGGTTTTTTCCCATGATGAGATCAGATGACTATGTTCTGAGTGGCCAATCTGTTGAAGGGGAGTTTCTCTAGGGGTGTGGCCTGCTTCCACTATATCCAAGGACATCCTGGGAAGAGAGACATTCTTCTGTGGATTGGGATTCTGTTGTGTTGCCTACAACTGTCCGTGAGTGAACAGTCCACACTTGATAAAGTGGAGGGTCAACGAAAGAGGGGAAGGCCCTCAACAAAATGGATTGGCACAGTGGCTACAGCAATGAGCTCAGGTATAGTAGGGATGGTGAAGCTGGCACAGGACTGTGCAGTGCAGTGTTTTGTTGTCTTGTACATAAGGCCACTATGAGTCAGAGATGACTTGATAGCACATAACAGCAAAAAAATGGAAATTATAAATCTTATATATTATTATAAATTATAATTATGTATTATTATAAATCTTATATCCCAATTTTAAAATTTCAAGTAATCTAAATTCAATGATTTTCATAAGTTTTTTTTTTTTTTCAACCCAGTGGAACTAATCTTAAACACAATCTTATACAGAATCTCAATTGAGAAAAAGATAAAAGCAAAACTACTCTAGTTAATTTATCAGTCAGGAGAGCTGGGCCTTAAATCCCATGGGAGAAATGCCTGATTGACATCCCATCAGCCTCCTGCAGCAGCCCAGAGAGACCTCAATGGAACAGTGTGCGAAAACCAGTAGTTTAGGTTACTGGTTACTAGCATACCTCCCTTTATGCGGTAGATATATTACATCAAACTTTACTTTATAATCTAAATTTTAAAAAATCAGTTAATATTCTAAAATCAGTGGAGACACTCTAAAGTTGGAAACAGAAGGATTTTTACGTATTATTATCCTTTGAAAGGATAGTAATTATATTTTTATTTCTGTAAATTATATTTGAATTCATAATACTTGGTAGTCTGTTGTAGATGGAAGAAACAAATTTAGAATACAAAAAATAATCCTATTTTTAAATGCTAGGTTTGAATTGTTCTAGAGCAGGTTGTTGTTGTTGTTAGGTACCGTTGAGTTATCCCTGACTTACAGCAGCCCCATGTACAACAGAACAAAACACTGCCTGGTCCTGTGCCAGCCCCACGATCCTTGCTGTAACTGAGCCCATCACTGTAGCCACTGTGTCAATCCATCCTGTTAAGGGCCTTCCCCTTTTTCATTGACCCTCCACTTTACCAAGCATGATATCCTTCTCCAGGGAATGGTCCCTTCTGACAACATGACCAAAGTAGGTGAGACGAAGTCTGGCCATTTTCGCTTCTAAAGAGCATTTTGGCTGCACTTCTTCCAGCACAGATTGTTAGTTTTTTTAGCAGTCCATGATACTTTCACCATTCTTTGCCAGCACCACAACTCAAAAGCATTGATACTTCTTTGGGCTTCCATATTCATTGTCCAGCTCTCATATGCATATGAGGTGATTGAAAATATCATGGCTTGAGTCAGGCACATCTTAGTCTTCAAGAACATATCTTTGCTCTTCAGCACTTTAAAGAGGTCTTTGGCATCAGATTTTCCCAATGCTATAAGATTTATGATATCTTGACTGCTGATTCAGTTGGTGTTGATTGTAGAACCAAGTAGTATGAAGTCTTTGACAGCTTCACTCTTTTCTCCATTTATTATGATGCTGTTTATTGATCCAGTTGTGAGGATTTTTGTTTTCTATATATTGATGTGTAGTCCATACTGCACACTGGAGTCTCCAGTCTTCATCGGTAAGTGCTCCAAGTCATCCTCACTTTGAGCAAGCAAAGTTGTGTCATCTGTGTATTGCAGGTTGTTCATGAGTCTTACTCCAATCCTGATGCCATGGTCTTCTTCATATAGTCTCAGATTATTTGCTTGGCACACAGATTGAATAAGTATGATGAAAGGATTCAACTCTGATGCACTCCCTTCTTGATTTTAAACCATGTAGTGTCCCCTTATTCTGTATGAAAGACAGCCTGCTGGACTATGTACAGTTTCCTCACGAGGACAATAAATTGTTCTGGAATTTCCATTTTTCTCAGTTTTATCCATAATTTGTTATGATCCACACAATTGAATGCTTTTGCATAGTCAATAAAACACAAGTTAACATCTTTCTGGTATTCTTTGCTTTCAGCCAAGATCCATCTGAAATCAGCAATGATATCCCGTACTCTATGCCCTCTTCTCAATCCAGCTTGTGTCTCTTGAAACTCTCTGTTAATATGCTGCTGCAACTGTTTTTGAATTATCTTCAGTCAGATTTTACTTGCATGCGATATTAATGATATTTTTCAATAATTTCCACATTCTGTGAGATCACCTTTCTTTGCAATGTGTACAAATATGGTTCTTATCCAGTCAGTCGGCAGGTAGCTCTCTTCTGAATCTCTTGGCATAGCTGAATGAGTGCCTCCAGTGCGACATCGTTCCATTAAAAATATAAGCAGTGAAAAATAAATTTCAAAAAGAGTTAGGATCTGTGAAAAGTATCGGTAAACTGAAGTAGAAAAAAATTAAAAGAATTTAATGAATAGACATGAAATTTCAAATCTAAGTATTAGTGAATTCTGATAAATCAGTTCAAGGAATACACTTCAAGAGTGCTGTATTGCTGTCTTTATTCTTCTGTTACCAATAATTCTCCTCTTCCTTCCTCGCTGATTCTCAAACTTTATGTACATAAGGATCACTATGGAAACGTACTAAAATATCAAATGCCTGGCCCTAAACCCAAAAATCCTGTTTGAACAGGTATGTTATAGGATGTGAGACTCTGTATTTTTATCCATGTGATTCTGCCCAGGTGTTCCTCAGAAAGAGTGCTCACTGTGTGACATTGTTAAATCTGCTAATCAGCTGGTGGTTGATAAAGATTAGCATTTTGTCAAGTTCTATCCAATGTATTGTACTAATCCAGATCATAATTTTGTTGCTAGAACAGAAGGGTTAGTTCGTCCGTGTGTTTAAATTATACTGTGATTCTTTTCTTAAGCCTCTGTGAGTGGGAAGTGTGAAGCTATATTAGATACAGTAATTTGAAATTCTGAAATATGAGTTTTTTGGTTTCTTAAGGAATATATTGAATCTTTTACCTTTGTTTTCTGAGATGTTTCATCATATAATGTACTTCAGAAAAGCAACTCAGCTTTATTTGTTTTTCTTTTAAAACTAAATATCATTATCATCAGGTTGATGTTCTTGTCTATAGACTATTGTTGGAAATGTAAGGTCACTGAGAGCCTTGTTTTCCTTAGTTGAAAACCATAATATAAATTATTAATATTTTTTAGAATTATTTGTTTGTTTAGAGTTCTGTTTCTCAGAGTTTATTCTGGCACTATAAGCATCAGAATGACCTGCAAAATATGTTAAAACTAGATTTTGCTAGTCAGAATCACGATTTGACAAGTTCCTCAAATGATCATTTTGAACAAAATGTGAGAACCACTAATCTAGCCTCCTATTGTCTATCCTGTCCATAGATTAAAAAAAAAAAAAAAAGATTGAACATAGTTTAGCAAATATTTTGTTTTTCCTCCAGAAAATTTACCTTAAAACGTATTTTGAGATGAATTTAATCCAATGGATAAAATAGTATTTGGAGATGAACAGAATTTTATAGAGCTTATGATCTCTTGGCTCTCCACAAATAAGCAAGAATCAGTTATTTTATTTTCTGTAGTTATTCCAGAATTATATATGAGTGTTTTTGTGCACAAATGTCAGAGAATAGATCCTTGGACAATAAACATTTATTTGCTTTAAGAGTTCACTGTAATGCCAAATAACTTTTTATAGTTAGACAAGTATTCTTTATGCCAAAGGAAAGCTACTTTAAAATTCTATTCCTTCTAGTAGTTTAATGGAAGAAGGCAATTTACCTGTTTATTTATATAAAGACCCTCATATTCGTATGTATTTTGAAATGTAAAGCTGCACCTCTTCATTACTTAAAATCAAATAGAGCAAAGTATTTCTTCTATAGTTAAGTAATGGGAAGTCATATATATGTATTTTTTCATCTGTAATATTATATAATTTCAAGGAAAGAGAGAGTATCTGATTATGTGTGCTATTCTAAGTGCTTCCCATTAACCTCTAATTCTCACAACTCCATGAAGAAGCCATTGTTACTATCTCTATTTTACAGGTGAAGAAACTAAAGCATCCAGGTGTTAAACAAGTAGTTCATTGTTATTCAATTGTTAGGTGGTAGAGCTTACATTGAAATCCACATATCCTAGGTAACATTAAAGCATAAGGCAAAGAACTGATCCTAGGTAGTTAGGTAATGATTTAATGAACAAAGGTGGTTTCTACTTGCCATTTGACTGAATGATAGATTTTTATACTAGAAAAGATGGTTGTGGATCATCTAGACTAAACTCCAGAAACCAAAAACCAGACTCAATTGCCATCAAGTCGGATCCAACTCATAGCGACCCCTCTTTGGGCTTCTGAGACTGTATCACTGCAGAAGTGGATTGTTCTACCTTCCTTCTAAGGAGTGGCTGGTGGGTTTGAACCACTAGCTTTCTGGTTAGCAGTCAAGTGCCTTAAGCACTATGCCACCAGAGCTCCTTAGACTAAACTATCATCTAAAAATTATAGAAATCTTGAGACAGGGAGATGTAGGTCAGTTGTTGAGATTCACAATGCCAAGACCAAAACCTAAGCATGACAATTTGCAATTTTGTATTTTATCACAGAAATGTTTAATTTTTATTAAATTATGTTCCTTACTCATTGTTGCTTTCTGTGTGTGTGTGTGTCTTATTTAGTGCCACTAGCAACTGCCAATGACGTTGACATATAATATCGCCTGCTTGGTAAACAAAAAATCAAACCCATTGCCATCAAGTCAGTTCCAACTCATAGTTACCCTATAGGACAGGGAAGGACTGCCCCATAGGGTTTCCAAAGCTATGATCTACAGAAACAGACTGCCATATCTTTCTCCTATAGAGTGGCTGGTGGATTTAAACTGCCCACCTTTTGGTTTGCAGTCAGGCACTTAACCACTATACCCCCAGGGCCTTGAGTTATTTCTAACATCAGAATATATCCCTTGAAATGATGCTTAAACTTTCAGTTTTGTGGAAACTTTGACAAAATGGTTTAGAGCATTGATTCCTAACCCTGTCAAACCCTGTGGTTTTGTGGTTGTATGCCACTGAGTCAATTCCAGCTTACAACGACCCTATAGAATATTATAAAACTTCCCCATAGGGTTTCCTAGGTTGTGATCTTTATAAGAACAAATCACCAGGTAACATGTGGAGCTGCTCAGTGGGTTCAAACTGCTGACTTTTCAGTTAGCAGCCAAGCACTTAACCATTGCACTATCAGAGGTCCTTATCAAATCTGACATCCCCTCTTTTGAAAAATATTTTTAAAACCCTTACATAATTCTGAAATTAAACTTGCAGATAATCATAGCTACCTACATAAACAATTTCAAAAAGTCAATATAAGTTTCTACATGTAAAGGGAAAAAGAAGTAGTTTATGTATTTAAAGTATAATATGAATTTAAAATATGAATACTTAGAACAACTACATGAAAACTTTGTTACCTTGAAGTACAATCTATAGATTAACATCATCAGTAAATAAAATTTAAAAAACATGTATAATAGGTCAAAATATAAAATAACTGGCAGAAGATATGAAACACCTGTATATTAAAAAGTGTAAAACATTACTGAGAGAAATTAAATAAGGCCTAAATAAATGGAGAGATACACCATGATTATGGGTTAGAATACTCTATATTGTTAAGATACCTATTCTCCCCAAATTGATTTATAAATTCACATAATCCCAGTCAAAACCCCAGTAGATATTTTTCTAAAAAAATTGACAAGCAGATTAAACAATTCATATAGAAATTCAAGATTCCTAGAATAGCCAAACAAAATTTGAAAAGAGAGAACTAACAGTAATTAGTTTGAACATATGTTATAAACTACAGTACTAAGTATGGTATTGGTACAAAGATAGACAAACAGATCAATGGAACAAAGTGAAGAGTTTAGAGATCAATTTTCACATAAATCTACAATTGATTTTTGACAAGGGTACAAAATCAGTTCATTCGAGAAAGCATGGTCTGTTTTACAAATGATAGTGGGAAGAATTGGATATCCATATGATTAAACATGGAGCTCTGGTAGCATAGTGCCTAAGGCATTTGACTGCTAACCAGAAGGCTGGCGGTTCAAACCCACCAGCCACTCCTTGGAAGGAAGGTTGGGCAATCTACTTCCATAGTGATACTGCCTTGGAAAACCAAAGGAGGGGTTGCTATGAGTCACGTCTGACTTGATGGCACATAACAACAACAACAGTATGCTTAAACCTCAGTTTATTTCTTGCACCATGTGCAAAAATAAACTCAAAGTGGATCATAGACCCAAATGTAAAACTTAAATTATAAAAGTTCAAAAGAAAATATAGGAGAAAATCTTTATAACTTTGGATTAGGCAAAGATTTCTTAGCTATGACATCAAAGGAACAATTCATAAAAATTTGTAATAGGGTTTTGTGAAAATTTAAAACTTCTGCCCTTTGAAAGACACCTTTAAGAGAATGAAAAGAAAATCCACAAATTGAAAGAAAATGTTTGCAATAATTATGTCTGATAAATGACTTGTATCTGGAACATATAAAGAACTCTCAAAACTTAAGAAAACATAATTCACTTTATTAAATGGGCCAAACATTGGCACAGACATTTCACCAGAAACATATATGAGTTGCAAATAAGTTCATAAAAAGATGTTCAACATCAATAGTCATTAGGCAAATGCAAACTAAAACTACAATGAACAAGCCTAAAAGCTGAACATCTACACCAAGGAAGAGATATACTCCTTAGAACATTCAACCATGGGAGATCAGAAGGGCAGCATTTGCACAGGGATAAAGCTAGGGAGGCAGAAAATACAAAGGTAGAAATGATACACGGAAAGGGTGACCATAAGAAGTAAGTGGGAGGAGAGCTGTTACATGTGGGGATTGTAATCAGTGTAACAAAATAAAATGTGTATGAATTGTTGAGTGTAATACGAACCTGCTTTGTAAAATTTAAGGCATTCTGGTGATGTAGTAACTCACTGTTGTCAATTGACGTCAGTTCTGACTCATAGCAACCCCTCCTAGGTTTCCAAGGTGGTATCTCTATGGAAGTAGATTGTCCAGTCTTCCTTCTGAGGGGTGGCTGGTGGGTTTGAACTGCCAGCCTTCTGGTTAGCAGTCAGATGCCTAGCTCCTAGTTAAGGCATTTGACTGCTAACCAAAAAGGTCAATGGTTAGAACCCACCAACCGCTCCACAGAAGAAAGATGAGGCATTCTGCTTCTGTAAAAGTTTACAGCCTTGTATTTAGATCTCTGTGAATTGTTTTTGAAGAACAGCCAAGGGTGATTCAGGCTCTTCTTGGTGGTTTTTTATCATTGGCCTGTTGGTGGAGAAAGAGGTGTTGGCTCTGGCTCAGTAAGTGAAGTTGCAGGAGGTGTGGGTGTACTCATATCTTATGAGGACTGTTGCTGTCTCCCAGTCAGTTAGACAAAAATTACAATTGAATAACCATCAAAAAACTACAAGCACATAGACAAGAAATATACCCTGAAATCACAGAGGACCAGTAACCCAAAAGAAGAAAAAGGGGGTGGGGAAAGAAGAGGAAAACAGATATATCTGCAATACCTGGGATAGGTCACTGAGAGTAAAATGGTAGAGGAGAATAATGAATAAAGATAACAGACAAAGAAACAAACCAACAATACAAAAGAAAATAAAAGCAAAAACAGAACAACAAACAAACAAACATACAAACAAACAAAAAACCAACAAAGGACGGGGTTAACCACAAGAGAAAGAAGAGAGAGAGAAAAAAAAAAAAAAGGAAGGTGTAGACTAGGATGTCTTCAGTCGTGCAGTGCACTTCTGGAGAGTTGTTGGGTTTACTGGAAAGCAGAACCTCTTCTTAAGTCCCTGGAATCTGGTAGCATGCTGTCTCTTTAGGTTGTCGCTAGCTGCTGGTTACATGTTGATTTGTTTTGTCTTTTTTGTTTTATGGTTTAATATTTTGAAAAGGTGAAGCTGGTGTTTTTATTATTATTATTATTATTGATGCAAGTGTGTTGGGTCGCTCTGCTGTTTTCTTTGTAGTGGTAGAATCCCTGTGTGTAGTGTGGATATGTGTTTCTGTTTGTCGTAAAGAGGGTTTAGAGTTCGAAGCGGGTGGTTTTATGGTAATTGGCTGAATATATTTTCTTCTACTGAGTGAGTGAAGATATTGGCGGAGAAGGTGGGAGCAGAAGAAAGAAAGCTTGGTTTTGCTAGCATCGGTTTCTAGGGCTTTAAGCAGGCTTTGAGCAGGCTATTTTTGATGACGTATTTATTTGCAAGACTACAGCTCAACTTCAGGAAAGATTCTTATTGTTAGAGAGTCACAAATTTCCGCCAATTTCAGGCACACTCAAAGATCCTGGGAATGCAGTTCCTTCCCTCTCCCTGTTCCATCTGCCTGTGGTGCTGACGTAATCCCGTCACATCGCTAATGGCTGGCTTTGGAGTTAGTCTGTGATACTGCCCAGCTGTGGAGCCAAAGATGTGTGCAGTTTGAGCTGTGGGTCGCGGGAGTACCTACTAGTGACCTGAGGTCCTGATCTCTGTGACAAAGAAAAGCACGATATCTCCCAGTCTGACTCCAGTCTACTCTGTGACCCACTGGGAGGGGAGGGAGCTACAGTAAGTTTTCCTCCGAATCTCGGCGGAGGTGTCCGTGCCCACAGACAGCACCCAGGAGACACAAATTACCTCCGAAAAATCAAGATGAGCTGCGGGAGGCAGGTCTCTGCCACTGCCCACCGGAATATTAGAGTGGTCGCAGGTAAGCTGTTATAAGGCGTCGTCCCTCTTGGCTCAGGGATCTCAGGTGGGCACCCTAGCCCAGCACACAGTGACTGCTCCAGAAGAGCATCCAATGCCTCTCTCAGGTGCCCGTCTGTCCTCCTCCAGTAGCTCTTTCCTAAATAATCTCCCTGTGCCTTTCCTCTAATTCTGCTCTTCCGTGTTTGATGTACTCTGAATCTGTGAGCTGTTCAGAGTACTGAAATTCCTAATTTAAACTGTTGTGGCTAGTTTTCCAAGATCTTAGATTCCAGAGGGATAAAGTGTGCTGCTCACTGGCTCGACTCCATTTTGAACTCCTAGTATGGCAATTTCTTAAGTTAAACATACACCTATTACATGATATAGCCATTCCATTCCTAGGCATCTATACAAGGGGTGAAAAGAAGTTTACATGTATAAGAAGACTTGTATATATGTGAATGCATCCAGCAGCTTTCTATATATGCTGTTGGTGCTTTTAGGTGCTGTGTCAAGTCTCCTAGTGACCCTTTGTACAACAGAATAAAACACTGCCTGGTCCTGCACCATCCTCACAATCTTTACTTGAGCCTGTTGTTGCAGCCATGATGTCATTGCATCTTGTTGAGGGTCTTCCCCCTTTTCACTGACCCTCTGCTTTGCTAAGCATGATATCCTTCTTCAGGGACTTGTCCCTTCTGAAAACATCACCAAAGTAGGTGACACAAGGTCTGGCCATTCTGGCCATCCTTGCCTCTAAGGAGTATTCTGGCTACACTTCTTTTTATATATAATAACCCCAAACTGGAAACAACCCAATTATCTATCAATAATAAAATGATTAATGGACAAACAACTAGCAATATTCACACAATGGAATATTACTCGGGAATAAAAAGGAGTAGACTGTTGGTACATACGATAACCTGGATGACCCTCAAAATAATTCTGCTGAACGGAAGAAGCCAGAGAATAAAGGAGTGCATTCTCTATGATGCCATTCATACAAAATTGTAAGAAATGCACATTAACAGAAAGTAGTTCAGTGGTTCAGCCCCAGGGTTACAGGTGAGGAGAGACAACTCAGGGATGCCCAGAGTAGCAGGCCGGAAGAGCAGGAGAAAGGAGATAAAAGCCAGGAACCCGGACAGAAGAGCAGTCAGCCCTAGGGTTACAGGTGAAGAGAGACAACTCAGGGATGCCCAAAGTAGCAGGCGGGAAGAGCAGGAGAAAGGGGATTAAAAGCCAGGAAACCGGAGAGAAGAGCAATCAGGTGAAGGGATTAGGTGAGGAGAGGAAACTCAGGCCTGCCCAGAGTAGCAGGCCGGAAGAGCAGGAGAAAGGGGATAAAAGCCAGGAACCCGAACAGAAGAGCAGTCAGCCCCAGGGTTACAGGTGAGGAGAGGAAACTCAGGGATGCCCAGAGTAGCAGGCAGGAAGAGCAGGAGAACGGGGATTAAAAGCCAGGAAGCCAGAGAGAAGAGCAATCAGGTGAAGGGATTAGGTGAGGAGAGGAAACTCAGGCCCGCCCAGAGTAGCAGGCCAGAAGAGCAGGAGAAAGGGGATAAAAGCCAGGAACCCAGACAGAAGAGCAGTCAGCCCAGGGTTACAGGTGAGGAGAGACAACTCAGGGACACCCAAGGTAGCAG
>NW_006922236.1:1085946-1102523 GCF_000298275.1 Orycteropus afer afer
CAACGAGATGGATTGACACGGTGGCTGCGATGATGGGCTCAAGTATAGCAGGGATTGTGGGGCTGGCACGGGATCGGGCAGTGTTTCGTTCTGCTGTGAGTGGTGTCACTATGAGTCGGAAGCGACTCGATGGCAATTAACAACAACAGTTCAGTGGTTACCTGGAAAACAGGAAGAGGGAAAAACTGGGAAATGGGGAATGAGGAAAGGATTAAAAAGAGGTACAAGTAAATGTTAGGAGGTGATGGCCATATTCATAAACTTAATTAAGGTGATAGTTCATAGGTTTCACGATTTACCGCAATGCATATTTTAAACATTTAAACATAACGAGTTTATCCTATGCCAATTATACATAAATGAATTAGAGAAAAACCCCTGCAGAGTCATCTTTGACTTTACTGTGTACATGCATGCTGTCCTTTTTTGACAGTTTGTTTCTATTCTTTCTCTGTGACTCTTACATTCATAGGCTCTTCTTCATTCATTTTTTTAGTTTAGGTTTTTATTATCTCTTTTCTATTCTTCTTTTGCACATTACTTCTTATCTTCTGTCTTTTCCTGCTACCCTGAAAGGTATAGTATAACTGTTACTAGAGTTGTCTTCCTAAAGTACACTTGCCCTTGTCCCTCTTCTACTTGGAATTTCTTCTGCTTGTTGCTTTCTTTTTCTAAAGAAGAAATTTCAAACTCCTTGTCATGATATGCTAGACCATCCATAATATCTGACCCTATTCTGTTTTTCTAGTCTTCCTTTTCACTGCTTTATATTATAAACTTCATGTCCCAGCCAAATTTAACTATTCTTTTCTCCCCTTATTACAAAAGTTGGTCTTTTCCACTTTAGGATCTTTTTGTCTACCTGTGCTTGCATGTATAATACCTTCTCTTTCCCTTCCTTGGATGAAATGTCAAAGTAATTAAAAACGTAAGGCAACTGCTACTTATTTTGTATAATTTATACTTCATTGAACTATATGGGAACTGAAGCCCATCCTTGTCTGTTAGTTCATCTGTAGTTTACCTGCTATACAGTAAATAAACATAACCAATAACATGTACTGCAGCATCTCTTGGCATTATCTTTCTGTGTCCCCTCCATTTTTGCCCATCACTCACTTCCTGCCTTCACTCTCATTATTTTACAGCCTAGATTCTAGGGGTCGGTAGTACATTCACCTCTCACAAATATATCCTTAAGTTCTTTGCCCCTTTTTCTTTGTCTTGCCTCACTAGTGCTCTCTCTTTAACTTAATACAAAAATGAATACTACATTACTTCCATTGCTTAAACTGTTATAATTAATTGATTTCTCTTTTCCTGGAATTTTCTTCTCTTGACTTGTTTCAAACTTCACTCTTAGGATTCTGCCTACCTTTTTGGTCTCCTTTGCCGGTTCATCCTCCACTACTAGACCTCCAAATTTAGAGGTTAGATGGTTCTTCTCATTCTACATGTTCTGTCTTAGGCAGTAGTTTTAATTACTATGGTGTGGTGGTTGTTGTTGTTATGTGCCGTCGAGTTGGACCTGACTTATAGCGACCCCTCCTTGTGTTTCTGAGGCAGTATCATTACGGAAGTAGATTGTCCCATCTTCCTTTCGAGGACTGGCTGGTGGGTTTGAACCGCCAGCCTTCTGGTTAGCAGTCAAGTGCCTTAGGCACTACGTTACCAGAGCTCTCTTAATTACTATATATATATCCAATTACAAAATTTATATCCTGATCATTGATCTTGTTTCTGAGTCTCAAACTATATATCCAACCACTTTCTTGTATACTTTGTAAACATTTTAATTTAACACTATAAACTGATATTTCTCTTTTCTTTTTCCATATTCCTCCTTTAGGCTTTTCTGTCTCAGTAACTCCACTCTCCTAGCATTGCCATTTCCTGGAAGTCACCCTCCGTACTCTACCTCTCATTCTCTACCATTTTGTCAATTTTGTTAGGTACATTGACTTCTTTCCAAATCATAGCAACACTGTACAACAGAACAAAACACTGCCTGGTTCTGCACCATCCTCACAACCGTTGCTGTGTTTCAACCCATTGTTGCAACCACTATTTCAGTCCATCTCAATGATGGTCTTCCTCTTTTCCTCTGACTCTCTACTCTACCAAGCATGCTGTCCTTCTCCAGGGACTTGTCGTTGTTGTTGTTAGGTGCCGTCAAGTTGGAACCGACTCACAGCGACCCCTTGTTGGGTTTCTGAGGCAGTATCTCCAGGGACTAGTCCTCCTGATAACGTGTCCAAAGTACATGAGATGAAGTCTGGCCATCCTTGCTTCTCATGAGCATTCTGGCTGTATATCTTCCTTTTTTCTGGAAGTCCATGGTGTATTCAATATTGTTCTCCAACACCATAATTCATTAACATCAATTATTCTTTGGTCTTCGTTATTTATTGTCCAAATTTCACATGCATATGAGGCAATTGAAAATTTCATGACTTAAGTCAGGAGCACCTTAGTCTTCAAAGTCATATTATTTTAACACTTTTTTTAAAAGTCAGTAAGTCCTTTATTTATTTATTTATTTGTCTATTTGTTTGTTTAATTTTATTGTGGTGAAAACTTACATGCCAACATAACAACTTCCTCAATTACAGCTTAGGGACGGTGATGACATTTTTCATGTTGTGCCACCATTATTGCTATACTTTTCCAAAATATTCTACCACCATTATCATAAACTCAGTGCCCTGAAACAGAAGTTTTTCCATTTCCCCTCCCTCCTACCCTTTGTAACCACTAATAATCTTTGCTTTCTCTCTCTCTCTCTCTCTCTCTCTCTCTCTCTCTCTCTATATATATATATATATATATATATATATATATATATTTTTTTTTTTTTTTTTTTTTTTTCCCAGCCAATCTAGGAATTTAGTCTTCTCTCCCCTCCCATCTCTGGTAACCAAAAAGAAAATTTCCTTCCATGTATAAACCTTTCCTCGACTTTTTACAATATTGGACCGGTATAATATTTGTTCTTTTGTGATTGGCTTATTTTACTCAACATTATGTCCTCCTGGTTCGTCCATATTATGTAAGGTTTTGCAGATTCTACATTATTCTTTAGAGTTGCATAGTATTCCATTGCATGTATATACCACAGTTTGTTTATCCATTCTTTGGTTGATGAGTACTTAGGTTATTTCTATCTGTTTGCTATTGTGAATACTGCTGCGATGAACATGAATGTGCATATATCTGCTCATGTCCTGGCTCTCAGTTTAGGATATATACCTAGTAATGAGGTTCCTGGGTCAAACAGTATTTCTATTTCCAATTTTTAAAGGAATTGCCATACCTATTTCCACAGTGGTTGTATCATTTTACAGTCTCACCAGTAGTGTGTAAAAGTCCTAATCTCGCCATATCCTTGCCAGCATTTGTTATTTTTTCTCTTGTTGAACTTTGCTTTAATGCTGGGGTGAGATGGTATCTCATGGTTGATTTGCATCTCTCTAATGGCTAATGATTGTGAACATTTCTTCATGTATTTATTGGCTGCCTGAATACGTTCTGTATTGAAGTATCTGTTCCTGTCTTCTGCCCATTTTTTAATTGGATTGTTTGTCTTTCTGTTGTACAGGTGTTGGAGTTTTCTATAAATTTTAGAGATAAGTCCTTTGTTCGATATGTCATTACTGAATATTTTTTTTCCCATTCTGTATGTTTTCTTTTTACTCCTTTGGAGAAGTCTTTTGATGCACATAAGAATTTAACTTTCAGAAGGTCCCAGTCATCTACTTTATCTTTTGCTTTTTGTGCATCTTGGGTTTTGCTTGATAGTCTATTTATGCCATAAATTTACAACCCCTAACTTTACCCCTATTTTTTCTTTGATGAACTTTATAGCTGTAAGTTTCACATTTAAGTCTTTGATCCTTCTGGAGTTAGTTTTTGTGTATGGTGTGAGGTATGGATCTTGTTTCATTTTTCTGCAAATGGATGTTCAGTTTGGCTAGCACCATTTGTGAAAGAGACTGTATCATCCCCATTTAATGGATTTTGGACCCTTCTCAAAGACCAGCTGACCATAGGTGGGTGGATCTATTTCTGGGTTCTCAATTCTATTCCATTGGTCTACACGTCTGTCATTGTACCAGTACCAGGCTGTTTTGACAACTGTGGCTGTGTAGTAGGTTTTGAGATCTGGCAGTGTGAGACCTCCTACTTTGTTCTTCTTCAGTACTGTTTTGCTTATATGAAGTCTGTTGCCTTTCCATAAAAATTAGTGATTGGTTTTTCCATGTCTTTAAAGAATGTTGATGGAATCTGGATTGGAATTGCATTGAGTGTATAGATTGCTTTGGGTAGTATTGACATTTCTACAATGGTAAGTCTTCTTATCCATGAGCATGGTATGTTCTTCTATTTATGTAGTTTATAGTTTCTTAAGTACCATTTTGTAGTTTTCTTTGTTTAAGTCTATTCTGTTCTTGGTAAGATTCATTCCCAAGTATCTTATCTTTTTGGTAGCTATTGTAAGTGACATTTATTTCCTTATTTCCTTTTATCTGGTGTAGAGGAATCCAACTGATACTTGTATGTTGAACTGATCTTTCATCCTGCCACTATGTTAAATCTTTCAGTAAGTTCCAGTAGTTTTCTTGCTGACTCTCTTGGGTTTTCTATATATAGGATCATATCATCTGCAAATAGGGATAGCTTTACTTCTTCCTTACCAATTTGCATGCCTTTTATTTCTCTTTCTTGTCTTATTGCTCTGGCTAGGACTTTGAACACAATGTTGAGCATAAGTGGAGATACAGGGCATCCTTGCCTTGTTTCCTTTCAGAAGGGGAATACTTTCAGTCTCTCCATTGAGAATAATGCTGGCTGTTGGTTTTGCATATATGCCCTATATTATGTTGAGGAATTTCCCTTTTTCCCATTTTGCTGAGGGTTTTTATCTTAGAAAACTTTTCTGAGATTACTAATGGGCATTAGATTTTATCAAATCCCTTTTCTCCATCTATTGATATAATCATGTGATTCTCTTCCTTTATTTTCCTTATGTGATGGATTACATTGACTGTTTTTCTAATGTTGAACCCTACTTTCTTACCTATTTTCAATCCCACTTAGTCCTGATGTATTATTTTTTTAAATATGTTGTTGGAGTCTATTGGCTAGGACTTTGTTGTAGATTTTTCCATCTGTATTCATGAAGGATATTGGTCTGTAGTTTTCCTTTCTAGTGGTATATTTGACTGGTTTTGGTATCACAGTTATTCTTGCTTCATAAAATGAATTTGGGAGGATTCCATCCTTTTCTATGTTCTGGAAGAGTTTGAGTAAGATTGGTGCCAGCTATTCTCTGAATGATTGGGAGAATTCTCCAGTAAAACCATCTGGGCCAGGCCTTTTTTTTTTGTTGGTAATTTTCTTTCTTTCTTTTTTTTAATAACCTGTTCAATTTCTTCTTTTGTTATTAATCCATTCAAGTTTTCTACCTCAGACTGTATTAGTTTAGTTAAGTAGTATGTTTCTAGAAATCTGCCCATATCTTCTAGGTTTTCAAATTTGTTGGAGTAGAGTTCTTCGTAGTATCCTGATATTACTCTTGTTATTTATGTTGTGATATCATCTCTTTCATTTCTTACTCATATTATTTGCATCTTCTTTTTTTCCTTTGTTAAGTTTGCCAGTGCTTTGTATTTTATTAATCTTTCAAAGAATCAACTTCTAGTCTTACTGTTTTTTTCAGTTGTCTTTCTCTTTTCTGTTTCATTGACTTCTCGAATCCTTATTATTTCTTTTCTTTTCTTCTGGTGGCTGTAGGCCTTTTTTGCTGCTCTTCCTCAAATTGTTGCAGATGTTGGGTTAAAGTGTTGATTTCGGCTCTTTCTTCTTTTTTGATGTGTACGTCTGTTCCTCTAAACTGTTCCCTGATCACTGCTTTTGCTGTGTCCCGGAGATTTAGTATGTTGTGTTTTCATTCTCATTTGATTCACACATTTTTTTTTTTAATTTCATTTCTTATTTCTCCTATTACCTAGTCCTTTTTGAGGAGGGTGTTATTCAGTTTCCATGTGTTTGATCTTTTTCCATTGTTTTTCCTAGTGTTGATTTCTAATTTTATAGCATTGTGATCTGAGAAGATGCTTTGCATTGTTTCAGTGTTTTTAAATTTATTAAGCCTTGCTTTATGGCCTAACATATGCTTAATCCTGGAGAATGTTCCATGTGTGCTGGAAAAGAATGTATATTTTGCTGTTGTTGGGTGAAGTGTTCTGTAGATGTCTATAAGGTCTGGTTGGTTGATTGTATTGTTTAGTTCTTTTTTGTCTTTGTTGAGTTTCTTTCCAGTTGTTCTTCCATTGAAAGTGGTACATTAAAGTCTCCTACTGTGACTGTGGTGCCATCTATTTGTCTTTTCAATTCTGTTAAGGTCTACTTGATGTATTTTGGGACTCTTTCATTGGGTGCATAGATATTTATTATGGTTATATCTTCTTGTTTAATTGATCCTTTAATCATTATGTAATGTCTTTCCTTTTCTCTTATAGTTGTTTTTGTCTTAAAATCTATTTTATCAAAAATTAATATTGCCACTGCTGCTCTCTTTTGGTTGCCATTGGCTTGGGATATGTTTTTCAAAACTTTGATTTTTAGTGTATTTTCTTCTTTATAAGTTGAGTCTCTGTCTTTTAGACAGCATATTTGATGGGTCGTTTTCTTATCCTAAGATCTCTAGTGGTTCAGTGCCTGAGGCATTTGACTGATAACCAGAAAGTTCATGATTCAAACCTACCAGCCATTCCACACAAGGAGAATGGAGCAATCTACTACCATAAAGATTTACTGCCTCAGAAACCCAGTGGGGGTTGCTATGAGTCGGAAATGACTCGATTACAGTGGGTTTGGTTTTGGTTTTCTTATCCAGTTAGCAGCTCTCCTCTCTTGAGTGGTACATTTAATCCACTTACATTCAGTGTAATTATTGACCAAGTATGGATTTGTTGCTGCCAGTTGGTTGTAGGTTGTGTGTGTGTGTGATGTTGCTGTTTTCTTTGCTCTATATAATTTTCTGTGCTGAGCTCATTTTGTTTATGAATCATGTTATCATTCTTTCATTGCTGTTGTTTTAGTCTTTGCTAAATATTTGTGCTTGTCCTCTTTTTAATTTTAATATGAAGTTTTATGATTTTTCTTTGAAGTTACCTGGTAATTTATCATTTTCTTACCAAATTTAGAACAGTGTGTTCTATCTCGCAATTGTCTTGACTTACACACCATTTAGAAGTTCTGTAACTACACCATTTTTTCCCTCTTTTGGGTTTTTCGTCTCTAGTTCCTGGTTTACAGTCTTGTAAGCTTATTTTACTTCAGATACTTCTGTAACTTGGTTAGTTTCTGAGTTATGTCATCATGTGTGTTAATGGTCAATTGTTGTTTGCTGTTGTTGATTTTCTCCTTGTTGATTGACTCCTTTTAGCATCTCATGTAAGACTGGTCTGGTTTTAAAAAATCCTCTTAGTTTCTGCTTCTCTGGAAATGTGCTAATTTCACCATCATATTTGAGGGACAGTTTTGCTATGTAAGTAATTCTTGGTTGGAAAAAAATTTTTTTCTTCTTCAGGATTTTACAGATATACCATCCCATTGCCTTCTTGCCTCCATGGTTTCTGCTGAGAAATCAGAACTTAGTCTTTTTTTATTTTTCATTTTTTTTTTTTTTAATTGTGATTTGGGTGAAGATTGACAGAGCAAATTCACTTTCCATACAGCAGTTTACATATACTTTGTCCCATGACATTGACCACAGTTTACCACAATGCAACAGCTCCCCCCCTCCTCTCCATAGTTACCTCTTCCCTGTTTCCATCCATCCATGGACTCCTGCCCCCTGAGCTGTTTCCCTGTGCATAAGCAGCCCTTCTTTCTCCCATGATTGTTCTCTCCAAGGAGAGTATCTACTTGAGGTAAATGTTCAACTCATATGCCTGTGTTTTGTTTGGCTGGAAACCACAGGTGTGGGTTCAATTCCAGACCTGAAGAGCAGTTAGGGGCCATAGTCTCAGTGGTTCCGCCAGGCTCCATCAGACCAGGAAACCTGGTTCCTCCCCCTTTCCCCATTTTTTTTTTCCTTCAAATGATTTTGAGTTTTGTTCCAGTGTTCTCCCTCTCCATCAGGGATCTCCTACATAGATCCCCTTCCAAGTGGATGACAGTAGTAACCAGGCCCCATCTAGTTCTTCTGGTCTCATAGTCGTATAGGCTGCAGATCAGATGTTGTACCAGTCACTAGGACTAATTGTTTCCATGAATTTTGGTTTTCTTCATTCTTCTTTGCTCTGGATGAGGAGAGACCCATTGTTGCATCTAGATGGCAGCTTGCTAGCTTTTAAGATCCCAGTCACTACTTGCCAAAGCAGGAGGTGGAACAATGTTTTGTATAGTATGTTATGCCAATTGAGCTTGATGTCCCCTGTGACTATGGTCCCAAGCCCACAGGTTCAACTACTCAGTCCCTCTGGGTAGCTGGCTGTGAAATCAGAACTTAGTCTTATTGGTTGCTGTTTATAGGTAACTTTTCATTTTCCCTGTGCTGCTTTCAAGATTCTTTGTCATTGGTTTTGGTGAGTTTGATGATGATATATATGCTTTGGTGATTTCCTTATGGGGTCCTGCTGTTTGGGGTTTATCAAACTTCTTTTTCATTAATTAATTATTTATTTATTTCTATTTTTGCAGTGTTCCCTCTACTCCCCTCCCAGCCCTGGTAACCAACAAAGAAAGTTTCCTTCCATATATAAACCTTTCTTTGACTTTTTACAATAACGGACTAAAACAATATTTGTCCTTCTTTGACTTATTTTGCTCAGCATAATGTCCTCCAAGTTCATCCATATTATGATGTTATGGAGTGCTTTATATACTCTACATTATTATTTAATGTTGCATAGTATTCTATTGTGTGTATGTACTATAGTTTGGTTATCCATTCTTCTGTTGATGGGCACGTAGGTTCTTTCCATCTTTTTGCTATTGTAAGTAGTGCTGCGATGAATATGGGTGTGTACATATCTGTTCTTTTGGCTCTCACTTTAGGATATATACCTAGTAATGGAATGGCTGGGTCAAATGGTACTTCTAGTTCCAAGGAATCACCATACTGATTTCCACAGTGCTTGTATCATTTGACAGTCCCACCAGCAGTGTATGAGAGTTCTAATCTCTCCACATCCTTGCCAGCATTTGTTATATTCCGTCTCCTGAATGTTGCTTTTAGTACTGGGGCAAGATGGTATCTCATTGTTGTTTTGATTTGCATCTCTCTAATGGCTAATGTTTGTGAACATTTCTTCAGGTGTTTGTTGGAAGCCTGAATATCCTCTTTGGTGAAGTGTCTATTCATATCTTCTGCCCATTTTAAAATTGGATTATTTGTCTTTTTGTTGTTGAGGTTTTGGTGTTTTCTATAAATTTTAGAGATAAGTCCCTTGTCAGATATATCATTGCAGAATTTTTTTTTCAAAATCTGTATGTTCTCTTTTTAATCTTTTTGAGAAATCTTTTGAAAGACATAAAAAATTTAATTTTTAAAAGGTCCCATTCATCTAGTTTGTCTTCTATTGTTTATGCATTTTTGGTTATGCTTGACAGTCTAGTTATGCCATAAATTGGGGCCCCTAGATTTGCCCCTGTTTTTTCCTTGAGGAACTTTATAGTTGTAGTTTTCATGTTTAAATATTTGATCCATCTGAAGTTAGTTTTTTTGTATGGTGTGAGGTGTGAATCTTGTTTCATTTTCTGCAAATGGATATCCAGTTTTGCCAGCACCATTTGTTAAAGAAACCATCTCTTCCCCATTTAATGGATTTCTACCCTTTGTCAAAGACAGCTGCCTGTTGGTTTATGGATCTATTTCTGAGTTCTCAGTTCTGTTCCACTGGTCTGTGTGTCCGTCATCATACCAATACCAGTCTGTTTTGACTACTGGCTGTATAGTAAGTTTTTTGATCTGGGAATGTGAGACCTCCTGCTTTGTTGTTCTTCTTCAAAAGGGCTTTGCTTATGTGAGGTCTCTTTCCTTTCCCTATAAAATTAGTGATTGATTTTTCTATATATTTATAGAATGTTGATGGGATCTAGACTGGGATTGTATTTAATGCTTAGATTGTTTTAAGTAGTATTGACCTTTTCGTAAAGTTCAATCTTCGTATCCATGGGCATGGTATGTTCTTCCATTTATGTAGATCTTTTATTGTTTCTTGAGGTAGTGTTTTGAAGTTTTCTTTGTATAGATCTTTTGTATCCCTGGTAAGACTTATTCTCAAGTATTTTATTTTTTTTGGTTGCTGCTGTAAATGGTATTGATATCCTTGTTTCCTTTTCCAAAATGTCTTTGCTGGTGTAGAGGAATCCAGCTGATTTTTTTATGTTGATCTTGTATCCTGCCACTATGCTAAATACTTCAATTAGTTCCCATAATTTTTTTTTTTTTTGGTGAGTCTCTTGGGTTTTCTGTGTATAGGATTATATCATCAGCAAATAGGGATAGTTTTACTTGTTCCCTGTCTATTTAGATGTCTTTGATTTTCCTTTCTTGCCTTATTGCCCTAGGTAGGAATTCCAATACAGTGTTGAATAGAAGTGGTGCTAATGGGCATCCTTGTCTGGTTCATGTTCTCAAGGGAAATGGTTTCATTCTCTCTCCAGTGAGAATAATGTTGGCTGTTGGTATTGTATGTATGCCCTTTATTATGTTGAGTACTTTCCCTTCTAGTCCTATTTTTCTGAGAGGTTTTATCAGGAGTGGATATTAGATTTTATCACATGACTTTTCTGCATCAATTGATATGATCATGTGGTTCTTTTCCTTCATGTTGTTTATGTGAAGGATGAGGTTGGTTGTTTTTGTAATGTTGTACTTTTCTTGCACACCTGGTATGAACCCCACTTGATCATAATATATTATTTTTTTCATATGTGGTTGAAGTCTATTGGCTGGGATTTTGTTGAAGATTTTTGCAGCTATATTCATGAGGGATGTTGATCTATGGTATTCCTTTTTAGTGATGTCTTTGCCTGATTTTGGTATCAGGGTTTTGGTTGCTTCATAAAATGAATTTGGGAGGATTCTATCCTTCTGTATGTTCTGGAGTACTTTGAGTAGGATTTATGTCAGTTCTTCTCTGAAAGTTTGGTAGAATTTTCCAGTGAAACCATCTGGGCCAGGACTTTTATTTGTTGGTAATTTTTTCATGGACTGTTCAATTTCTTCTTTAGTTATGGGTCTTTTCAAATTTTCCACCACAGTCTGTGTTAGTTTAAGTAGGTAGTGTGTTTCTAGGAATCTGTCCATTTCTTCTAGATTTTCAAATTTGGTGCAGTAGAGTTCTTCATAATATCTTGTATCATGCTTTTTTTTTTTTTTTTTTCCAGTTGGTGCTGTTGTTATGTCACCCAATTCCTTTCTTATTCATGTTATTTGGATTCTCTCCCTCTTTTCCTTTCTTAAATTTACCAATGGTTTGGAAATTTTATTAATATTTTCAAAAAACCAACTTCTTGTCTTGCTGATTTTTTTTTTTTTTTTTTTTTTTTTTTCTTTTTCTCAATCTTTTGAAGGTACTTATATGTAATCCTTACGAATTCCTTATCAGGGATTTCCAATGCTGCTTTTTTTTCATGGGTATGTTCTGGATCTTTCTTTCCTGGTTCCTTGTTTCTAGTACTTTATCTTGTTTCTTTGTGTGGACTTTGATAGTCTGTTGTCTCTGAGACATTGTGATGACATTGTATTTATATTTAATTAGTCATTCCATATGCAGTAATTTACCCAAGATTTTTTTTGGATGTATCTGAGTAAGGAAGATACTGTGCTCCTCTGTTTGCTAGTTGGCAGTAGTTATGCACTCACCACCTGTCTCCTGGTGGGTGTGATAGAGAATGAGAATGGGTGTACAAATTGCTGTTAACTGTTTGTGAAGAGCAGTTAAGGGTGAGTTAGGCTCATATTGGCTGTCATGTATCATTGGCCAGTTGGTGCAGAAGCAAATGGTGGCCCTCACTCAGTAGGTTGGGCTGCAGGAGCTTTGGGTATGGTTGGATCCTATGGGCACTGTTGCAGTCTCCCACTCAGTTAGACAAAAACAAGTAAATACACCAAAAAAGTAAAAACGAGGACAAAAACCACACACCGTGTAAACACACAAGAACAATCATCAAAAAGAGAAAGAAAGGAAGGGAAAAAAAGAAAATAGGAAAAGCAATAAATGCAATAAAGTATTTAAAGAAATACTTTAAAAAGACAAAAGAAATATAAATAGAAAAAAAAAGAGGGCAACCCCACTATCTCTGGAGGGGCAGAATAAGAGGAAGAGCTAGAATAAGAGAAAATGAAAATGAAAAAAAAAAAAAAATGGCAAAAATATGTAAAGAAAAACAAGGGATAGGAAGGACCACAAGAAAGAAAAATGTGGGATCCAGGAAAAGGGAAGAGAGCAAAAAGCTCAAAACTAGAACCTAGGTGGGGAAAAGGAAAGAAAAACAGAAAAGAATTTGAAAACAAAGAAACCAAAAAAATACAAGAAAAAAATATGGGGGGGGGGGTTTGCAGGACAAGGCATCCAGCTTTCCTCAGAGCACACAGACTGGAATGGAATTACTCATGGCCCAGAAGGTGGATGGAGGTGAGGGACGGCCACACCTTCATTCACTGAGGTGTGTTGTTTAAGAGTAACAAGGGAAATATTGCACATTTCCAGTCATCAACCTTTGGTATGTTTGTGCTGTCCTTGCCAAGTGGGGCCTATTCTTAGGTACCTCAAAACCGAACAAGAACACTGTCACTTTAGATATCCAAAATGGCCACCACTGGTAAATAATCAAATTGGCTAGGCCCTCCAGACAGCCAAAAGTCCACAGCTCAGTTTGTCTTCTTTGCTCTTTCCATTTTTATTCATCAGCCACCAGTGCAGTTGTACATGTAGCTCTTGGTGAGGAGGGCCTATTTTTAAGTTAATTCTCAGGCCGTAACCACTTGGAAATATTCAAACTCTCCGTACCATCAGGATAGCTGACAGTTCACAGCTTTGTCTCCTTATTCACTGTTTTCATTCAGGTTCTTCTACTTTACTCCACTTTTGTATCATTTATGTATGTATTTACTCCACTTCTATATCATTTCTTTTAAAGCTCAGGGCTCCAGAATTATCATCTGTATGTATCTGTGTTAATTGGTTTCTCTTTTGTTTGCTGGAGAGGGTCTGTGTAGCTTGTCTGCTTATTCTGCCATCTTACCAGAAGTTCCTCGTTAAATTTCTTGAATAGATACATTCTTGTCTCTTACCATATTAGGGAAATTCTCTTCCAACAAATCTTTGACAATTTTCTCTGTGGTTTTATCTATCTCTTCCTGGTCTAGAATTCCAACTGCATGTAAGTTACTCCTCTTGATGGTATCCCATATGAATCTTAGGGTTTCTTCTTTATATTTTGATCTTTTGTCTCATTGATCTCTTAACAAAGTAGTATTGAGGTATTTGTCTTCAATATTATTAATTCTGTCTTCCATTGATTCGATTCTACTCCTTTGCCCACTCACTTTGTCATCTATTTCTGAAATGTTAGTGTTAAATCTTCTGGATTTCTGTTAATTTTTTTTTGTTGTTGTTACCTAGTGCCACTCTGACAACAATATACCACAAATGGGATGGCTTGAACAAACAGTTTATTCTCTTACAGTTTGGTTGGGCTCTAGGGGCTGTGTGGAAACCCTTTGACTTTGGTCTTCAACTCTGCCTCTTGCTCCCAGCTCACTGAAGCTAGAGGCATCTCTTCACTCAGCCAGCTACTAGCTGCTGAGGCTAACAAGCCCAAGGTCGACAAATAAAATGGCACAGTCCTGATGTTACCAAACCACATGGCAGGCCATTAATTCAAGTCCATAGAAAGTCCCAAGGCAACAGAGGCTGCTGAACAACCACATGTCTACATTCAGGGTTCAAATATGCCATAAGCTATAGAGTATTCCCCAAAGCTTCTCCTTATATACAGGAAGCAGAGCATATCCCTAATGCAGCTACTTAGCTGCTCAGAGTAGATTCCACCATGGAGGTGATTACTAGTCTTTTCATGGGGAATACTACATCCAGCCACTCAACCAGGCCCAACCAAGTTGACATACAGCTTTAACTACAACATGTATCATTTCTGATTTTTTATTTTGTCAATTTGTTCTTGTATTGTTTTTCTGAATTGTTGTAGACTTTTGTCTGTGTTTTCCTTAATTTTGTCAGTGTTTTCCTTGATCTTGTCAGTATTTCCCTTGATCTGTCTCTCAATCCATTGAAGGTACCCAAATTCCTAGCAAGGAATTCCAATGCTGTTTCTTCCTCAGGGATATTTTATGGGTTTGTATTCTGGTCCCTTGTTTCCACTATTTTATCTTGCGTATTTTTTATGGATCGTGGTGGTCTGTTGTCCCTGAGACATTGTGGTAGTGTTGTACTTATGTTCATTTTGTGGTTGTATATTGGTGTGATTCTCCCAAGATTTTTTTTCCTTTATTTATTTATTTGTTATAATTATTTTGATCTATCTGTGTAGCAGGGTACTATCTCCTCTATTCACTAGTTGTTAGCATTTAGACACTCACAACCTGTCTCCTGTTGGGTGTGATAGAGAATGAAAGTGTGTCCATAGCTGTTAGCTGTTCATAAACACCAGTTGAGGGTGAGTTGAGCTGGTACTGGCCACCATCTATTATTGGTCATTTGGTGCCAAAGCAAGTGGTGGCCATCAGTCAGTGGGTGGGGCTACAAGAGGTGCATTTAATGTTGGGTTGTGTGGGAACAGTTGCTTTGTTCTACTCAGAAAAAAATAATATAAAACCACCAAAAGTGAGAACAAAAACTCAAACCACATAAGCAGAAACAGTTGCAGAATTAAAAAAAAAAAGCAACAAGTAAGAAAAAATTTCAAAACAAATATTTTATTTTTTATTTTAAGAGCTTGTTTTACATTCAATGTTACGTGTACATTTAGGTTCATTCCCCATTTACCATGTCCAACCCTAACCCAGTCTCCTCCCCTCCCTACCCTGTAACCCTCCCCCTGTGCCCCTCATTTTATCCACTCTTGTTTGTCCTGCATTTCCTCAGTTTGAATGTTGGTCCTCTGGTGTCCCGTGGTCTATTGCTCTAAGGGATGTATTACCATAGAGTACATGAGTGGGTCATCCTGGGTTGAGTGGTCTGTGTGTACATCTTGTTAACTATTGGGCTGAGAGCCAGCCCCTGGAGTGTGTTTTATTCCATGCACAGAAGGTATTCCAGGGCCATAATATTGGGGGTTTCACCAGATTTTATCTGACCAGTAATTCTGGTCATTATTGAGTTTTTAGATTTTGTTCCACATTTTCCCTCTCACTCTATTCAGGATGTCCAGATTTGATCCTTTCCTGAGTGGTTGGCATTGGTAGCTGGGCACCATTTAGTTCTTCTGGTCTTGAGGGCCATCGTGTCTTATGGCTGATTGCTTCCAAATGCCCTTGTTTTTTGTTTTTGTTTTTGCATTCTTCTTCACTTCAGTTAGCTGCATCTTAGATGGCCACTTGAAAGCTTTTGAGACTGCAGTCACTACTCACCAATATAGGATGTGGAGCAAGGCTTTTATTTTTCATGTATATTGTTGTGCCAATTGAGCCTGGTGTCCCACAGTATGAAGGTCCTGTCTATTGGATCTCTCTCCCATACTGTCTGGTTGTCTATGAGGGATTACTCTGTGTCTGTCTTTTATTGTTTCTGTAAGGATTGCAGGTATTTTGTATCACCGGTGTCTGTGCAAGATTAGCCTCAGCTGAATCTGTCCTTGGTCTGAAGTATACTTCTGTTCACTGACCCCCATCTGATCATCTCAGGTGTTTATGTGTTTATCTGTATAGCCTAGTGTTTGGTGTTAATGGCAATGCGGTATTGTGGACACGTTGGTTGATATTAGCATCTGTCATCTATCTCTTAATGTGCACAATTTGGTGTCCTCCCATTTCCTAATGTTATTAGGGTAGTCATATACCCTTCCCATATATCCCTCCCCCAACCCATGTCAGCATGTAGGCCCCAACTAGCCCAAAATTAATCCCTCCCTTTCCCTCCCCATCCCGGTAACCTACTAAGTGAGTTCCCTTTGCCAAGCAAACCCTTCTTTGTCTTTTTATGGTAATGGGCTCATACGGTACTTGTCTTTCTGCAATTGACTTATATCACTCAGCATAATGTCCCCCAGGTTCATCCACATTGTGAGAAGATTTGTGTATCCATCATTGTTCTTTAATGTAGCATAGTATTCCATTGTGTGCATGTACCATAATTGGGTTAGCCACTCATCCGTTGATGGACATTTAGGTTGTTTCCATCTCTTTGCTATAGGGAATTGAGCTGCGATGAACATAGGTGTACATATGTCTGTCCATGCTCTATCTCTCACCTCTTTAGTATCCTATTCCTAATAATGGAATTCCTGAGTCAAATGGTACTTCTATTTTCAGTTTTTTAAGGAAACGCCATACCGTTTGCCACAATGGTTGTACCATTTTACAATCCCACCAGCAGTGC
>NW_006922236.1:1110678-1123841 GCF_000298275.1 Orycteropus afer afer
TATGAAAAGTGAATTTACTCTGTAAATCTTCACCCAAATCCTAATTAAAAAAAAAAAAAAAAAGAATTTAATTTTTAAAAGGTCCCAGTCATCTAGCTTCTCTTCTATCTCCTGAACGTTCTGGGTTATGCTTGACAGTCTATTTATGCTGTATATTAGGGCTCCCAGATTTGCCCCTCTTTTATCTTTGATGCATTTTATAGTTTTGGGTTTCACATTTAAGTCTTTGATCCAGCTTGAGTTTGTTTTTGTGTATGGGGTGAGGTATGGGTCTTGTTTCATCTTTCTACAGGTGGATATCCAGTTTTGCCAGCACCATTTGTTAAAGGGGGTGTCTCTTCCCCATTTAATGGATTTTGGACCTTTGTCAAATATCAGTTGTCCATAGATGGATGGGTCTATATCTGGACTTTCTATTCTGTTCCATTGGTCTGTCTGTCTATCGTTGTACCAATACCATGCTGTTTTCACTACTGTTGCTATATAATAGTTCTTAAGATCTGGGAGTGTGAGACCTCCCACTTTGTTTTTCTTCTTGAGAAGTGCTGTGCTTATCCGAGGTCTCTTTCCTTTCCATATGAAATTAGTAATTCGTTTTTCCATGTCCTTAAAAAATTTTGTTGAAATCTGGATCGGGGTTGTGTTAAATGTATAGATTGCTTTAGGTAGTATTGACATTTTCACAATATTCAGTCTACCTATCCATGAAGAAGGTAGGTTCTTCCATTTATGTAGTGCCCTTGTTGTCTGTTATAGTAGTGTTTCATAGTTTTCCTTGTATAGATCTTTGTGTTTTTGATAAGGTTTATTCTTAGATATTTTATCTTTTTAGCAGCTATTGTAAATGGTATTGTTTCACATATTTCTTTACCAGAGGACTCCTTGTTGGTGTAGAGGGATCCAACTGATGTTTGTATGTTGACCTTGTATCCTCCCACCTTGCTGAACCTCTCTATTAGTTCTAGTAGTTTTTTTTTTTTTTTTTTAATTGAGTCCCTTGGGTGTTCTATGTACAGGATCATATCATCTGCAAATAGAGATAGTTTTAATTCCTCTTTGCCAATTTGTATGCCTTTTTTTTCTTTCTTGCCTTATTGCCCTGGCCAGGACTTCCAATGCAGTGTTAAATAGAAGTGGTGATAGAGGGCATCCCTGTCTGGTTCCCGTTCGTAAGGGGAATGCCTTGAGTCTTTCTCCGTTAATAATGATGTTGACTGTTAGCTTTGCATGTATACCCTTTATTATGTTGAGGAATTTACCTTGTATCCCTATTTTGCTGAGAGTTCTGAACAGGAATGGATGTTGGATTTTATCAAATGCCTTTTCTGCATCGATTGATGTAATCATGTGGTTCTTTTGTTTTGTTTATGTAGTGGATTACATTGATTGATTTTGTAATGTTGAACCACCCTTGTAAACCTGATATGAATCCCACTTGGTCCAGGTGTATTAATTTTTTGATATGTTGTTGGATTCTGTTGGGCAGGATTTTGTTAAAGATTTTTGCATCTATGTTCATGAGGTATATTGGTCTGTAGTTTTCCTTTCTAGTGATGTCTTTCCCTGGTTTTGGTATTAGTGTTATTCTTGCTTCATAAAATTAGTTTGGGAGTATTCCTTCTTTTTCTATGTTCTGGAAGAGATTGAGTAGCATAGGTTTCAAGTCTTCTCTGAATATGTGATAGAATTCTCCAGTGAAGCCATCAGGGCCAGGGCTTTTCTTTGTGGGAATTTTTTTTTTTTATGACCTGTTCAATTTCTTCTTTTGTTATAGGTCTGTTCAAGTTTTCTGTCTCTGAGTGGGATAGTTTAGGTAGGTCTTGTGATTCTAGAAACGTGTCCATCTCTTCTAGGTTCTCAAATCTGTTGGAGTACAGGTTTTCATAATATTCTGTCAGTATCTTTTTTTATTTCAGTTGGTCCTGTTGTGGTGACACCATTTTCATTTACAATTCTTGTGATTTGGATCTTCTCTTTCTTTTCTTTTGTTAGATCTGCCAGTGGTTTATCGATTTTATTAATCTTTTTGAAGAACCAGCTTCTTGTTTCGTTGATTTTTCTCAATGGTTCTTTGGCTTTCTGTTTCATTTCTTTCTGCTCTGATCTTTATTATTTCCTTGCTTCTAGATACCGTAGGATTCTTTTTTTTATTCTATGTCTAGTTGTTGGAGTTGATGAGTTAGAGTGTTGATTTTGTTTCTTTCCTCTTTTTTGAGTATACATTTATTACTATAAACTGTCTTCTGAGTACTGCTTTCTCTCTGTCCCATATGTTTTGGTATGATGTATCTTCACTCTCATTTGTTTCTAGGAATTTTTTTTTATTTCCATTTTTTATTTGTTCAATTACCCAGTAGTTTTTGAGCAGTGAATTGTTTAGTTTCCATATGTTTGATGTTTTTTCCTTACTCTTCCTAGTATTAATTTCTAATTTAATAGCACTGTTGTCCGAGAAGATGCTTTGTAGTATTTCAGTGCTTTTGAATTTACTCAATAAATTTACTCAACCTTTTCTTATGTCCTAACATATGATCTGTGCTGGAGAAGGATCCATGTGCACTGGAGAAGAAGGTGAATTGTGCTTTTGTTGGGTGAAATGCTCTGTATATGTCTATGTGGTTGAGTTGGTTGATTGTGTTGTTGAGTTCTGTATCTTTGTTGAGTTTTTTTTCTAGTTGACCTGTCCCTCTTTGAAAGTGGTGTGTTAAAGTCTCCTACTACTATTAATCCCTTTTCATTCAGTTAATATTTGCTTCACATATTTTGGAGCACTTTCATTGGGTGCATAAATATTTATTTTTGTAACATCTTCTTTGTCAGTTAACCCTTTCAGCATCATATAATGTCCTTCTTTATCTCTTATGATGTTTTTCACCTTAATGTCTATTTTGTCAGAAATTAATATTGCCACTCCTTCTCTTTTTTGGTTTCCATTGGCTTGGTATATTTTTTCCCATCCCTTAAGTCTTAATTTGTTTTTATCTTTGTTTCTAAGGTGAGTCTCTTGTAGACAGCATATTGATGTGTCTTCTTTTCTTATCTAGTTCGCCACTCTCTTTTTCTTGATCGGTGCATTTAGTCCATTCACATTGAGAGTAATAGAACAGTACATACTATGAAGACATTGTCCTGTTTTGCTCTCCATTTGGAATTTTGTACCTAGAAGTTTTATTCCCTCTGGTAGGTTAGTTGCTTTTGTGTGCTGATTGACTTCCTTGATTTTTAGAGTACAATGTATATGGTCTTTTTTTGAGTTTCTATTTCTGATTTGGTTTTAGTGCTGGTGCCACATATCCTGATTTTGTTGATCTCTGTTGTGGGTTCTCTATTGGAGGAACTTACTTAAGCATTTCTTGTAAGGGTGGTTTGGTTTTCACAAAATCTCTTAATTTCTGTCTGTCTGAGAATGCCTTGATTTCACCCTCATATTTGATGGATAATTTGGCTGGATATAGGATTCTTGGTTGGAAGTTCTTTTCCTTCAGTGTTTTATGTATGGTGTCCCATTGCCTTCTTGCCTGCATGGTTTCTGCTGAGTAATCAGAGCTCAGCCTAACTGTTTGATTATTATAAGTAATATTTCTTTTGTCCCAAGCTGTTCTCAAAATTCTTTCTTTGTCTTTGGTTTTGGAAATTTTGGTTATGATATGCCTTCGTGTTTTTCTCTTGGGATCTATCTTGTGTGGGGTTCTATGAACTTCTTTTCATCTTTCATCATATGGGGGAAGTTTTTTGTTAGCAGGTCTTCCACAATTTTCTCGGTGGTTTTTTTCACCTCTTCTTATTCTGAAATTCCAATGAGCTTTATGTGGTTTCTTCTCATGTCATCCCATATAATTCTTAAGTTTTCTTCATTTCTCTTAAATCTTTGTTCTGATTTTTCCTCATACAGGCTGGTGTCCAGGGATTTGTCTTCTAGTTGGGATATGCATTCTTCAGCCACTTCTTACCTACTCTTTTGTGCTTCTACTGTGTTGTGTAATTCTGTAATTTTGTATTCGTCTGGATTTCTAACTGCTGTTTTTGTACGATTTCTGATTATGCATTAATCTTATTATTTTGTTCTTGAATGATTTTCCTGAGTTCTTCCAGGGAAGTGTCTGTGTTCTCTGTGTTTCTGTTTGGGGTTTCCTTAGGCTCTTGTGAAACTCTGTAAACATATCTTTTAAATTCCTTCTCAGATAATTCTATTGCGTCCTCTTCCTCCATGTTTATTGAGACCTTTGTTTGTGGTTTTGCTTCTAATGCCTTGTCCTGTTTTTTAATTTGATTTGAGGTTGCCTGTTGTTTACTAGACATTTTGAATTTGTCTTTAACTGTTGGTTATGTATTGATTTGTTTTATCTTGGTTTTATAATTTAATATTTTGAAAAGGTAAAGCTGGTGTATTTTATTTTTTTAGTTATTAATTCAGGTATTCTGGGTTGCTCGGCAGTTTTCTTTGTGATGGTGGAATCACTGTGTGGAACATGGATATGGGTTTCTGTTTGCCATAAAGAGGATTTAGAGTTTGAACCAGGAGGTTTTATGTTGGGTCAATGTGGTTTCTTCTATTGGATGAATAAATTTATTGGTGAAGAAAGTGGGAATAGAAGAAGGAAAGCTCACTGTTGCTAGGGGCAGTTTCTAGGGTGTTGAGTGGGCTGCTACTAATGATGTCATAATGTTATTTGTAGGCCTGCAGCTCAATTTCAGCAAAGTCTCCAGTTGTTAGGATGTCACCACTTTCTGTCATGCTCTGACACACACTAAAACCCTGCTCCCAAGGTCCCTCAGTGCCAAAAAGGCAACCTAAGACAACTTCCTTGCTCAGCAGTCTGCCGTGGGGATTTCTTTCTCTGGCCCTGCCTGCCTGTGGCGCTGGCCCAACCAACCTAGACCACAGTCCGCCTTGGGAGTTCCTCTGTGGGTCTGCTCCCCTGCAGCACCAAAGATCCACTCAGTTTCAGGGGCGCTGGAGTCAGAAGAGTGCCTGCTAGTAATCTGTGGTCACAATATTACTGAAAAAATCAAGCACAGGCCTTTCAGTGCCACTAAGCTGATCCAAGTCTACTCAGTGACTGGCTGTGGGGGCATCTCCCCGGGCCTGCCCTCCTGCAGCACCAGTGGACTCTCTGCTTGGGTTTCAGCAGCGCTGGACATGGCCATTTGCACCTAGCCAACCCAAGTTACTGATAAAATCAGGTGCTGAAGGTAGGTCCTTGGGGTGATCGCTGGTATGCTGGTGTGGTCACTGGTATGCTGGTGTAGTGTGTCTTCTTCCTTAACCCAGGGAGGTCTCAGATGGCCATTCTCACCTGCCGGTCACTCCCCCAGGGAAGTCTCCGGTGGCCTTTCTTGGCTGCCTGTTGGTGCTCTGCAGGATATATCTTCTGATCTTGTTATTTTTTTTTTCCCCCTGTACCTTTCTTCTTTATAATTCTACTCTTCTGAGTTTGGTGCACTCTGACTCAGTGAGCTGTTTAGAGCACCAGAATCCCTAATTCAAACTGCTGTACCTAGTTTTTCGAGCACTAAGATGCTAGAGGGAAATAGCGTGGTGATTACTGACAAGACTCCATTTTGAATCCAAAATATATTGAAAAATTATGAAAAAAAAAAAAAAAAAAGAGAATAAAGGGGGAAAAAGCCACAGTATGTGAGGAAGGAGAAATGAGAGAAAAAGAGCAAGAGTGAAACAATAGGGAAAACTGCAAAAAGAAAAATAAGGGATGGGTAGAACTGAAAGAAAGGAAAACAATGGCACATAGGAAAAGGGAAGAGGGAAAAAAGAAAGTTAAAACAAAACCAAAAACCCAACCAAGAACCATATATGGGAAAGAGAGGGGAAAAAACTGAATAAAATAATTCTTTAAAAACAAACAAACAAAAGCAAAACTGGGGGGGGGGGGGTTGGTCTCAGCACCCAGGCTCTGCTAGGGCACAGAGTAGGATGAAACACCGAAATGTCAAGAAGGTTGGTGGACACAGGGGATAGTCAGACCTCTGTTCACCAATAGGGCTCGGGACACAAGAGTAAGAAAAGGAATTTCACACCTCACCAGTTGTCAGCCTCCAGTGTGGTTGCCTGTGCTGTCCTTGGCAAGCAAAGCCCACTCCCAAGTGACAGTCCAAGTAAGAACACAACCAATACACACTCAAAACTGCTGCACTGGCTGCTTGCAAACATCCAAAATGACTGCCCCCTCAGGACAGCCACCGGCAGTCCACGGGTCCTCCTGTCCCCTTCTTCATTGTTCTCCCTTCTGGGTGTCAGGCACCAATGCAGCCTCTGCCTGTGCATTTCTTGGTGAACATAACTGATTCTCAGGTTACTATCAGGAAATGTTCAAAATGACTGTACCATCATGATAGCCAGCAGTCTACCACTCAGTTTGTTTCCTTACTCACTATTTCATTCAGGTTCTTCTATTTGTTGGTATTTAATCCACTTCTTTGCCCTTCTCTTCAAAGCTCAGGGTTCCATGTTCATATTCTGTATTGATTTCAATTGGTTTCTTATTCCTTTCTTTCAGAGAGCCTGTGTAACTTCTCTGCCTATTCCACCATCTTGATCATATGTCCCAAGTCCACTCATTTTTGTCTTCAAGGTATTCTTCAATTGATGACCTCTCTGGAATCAATTCTATGGCAGTGGGCTTGGTTTGGTTTCTGTAGTCATACTTCCATCACCTTTTGCCTGACTGACGTCTGTTTTTCTTGCTGCTGTACTGTCCAATCACCATCCAATTGTAAAAGTAATTTTTTTGTTAATGGAAATTAAGGAGCTGGCATTTAAGATCTATGGGACAATAAAAGTAAGGCAAAAAGAACTTGGAAGCAATATGATTTTTTTCAGGAGCTAAAGAGAGAACAAGGGTTAGAAGGAGACATACCAGGAATATCTCAAATAACCCAATGTAAGTATTGTTGTTAGGCTATAAGGAAATTGAACTAAGAACTGGAACATAAGGAATTGAGGTAACTTGCTTTCATTTCAGTGGTTGCTGCAGCAGCTTCTTTGCATATCTCCCACCTGTCAGTTTATCTTACTGTTATGCTTTGCAGATTGCTGTGATACTGGAAGCTATACTGTCAGTCACTTATGGTAGATATGTTTCAGCAGAGCTTCCAGGCTAAGACAGACTAAGAAGAAAGACATGCTGCTGGTCCATTTCTGAGGTAACTGGCCACTGAAAACCTTATAAATAGTAGTGAAATATTACCTAATACTGTGCTGGAAGCTGAGCCCCTCACTCAAAATACAAGTAGGAAAGAGTTGCCTCCTCAAAGTAGAGTCAACCTCATTGACATGAATGGAGTAGAGCTTTCAGGACTTTCATTTGCTGATGTGGCACAACTCAGAATGAGAAAAGTAGCTTCAAACATCTATTAATAATCAGAACATGGAATATACGAGGTATTAATCTAAGAAAATTGGAGGTTGTCAAAATGAAATGGAACACATGAAGATCAGTATCTTAGACATTGTGAGCTGAAATGACTGGTATTGGCTATTTTGAATTGGACAATCATAAAGTCTGTTATACCAGAAATAATAAAGTGAAGAGGAATGGCACCGCAATCATAGTCAAAACAACATTTCAAGATCTATCCTGAAGTACAGTGTTGTCAGTGATAAAATAATATTCATATGCATACAGGGAAACCAATTAATACAAGTATTACTCAAATTTACATACCAATCACTAAAGCTAAACATGAAGAAATTGAAGACTGCACCAAATTGTGCAGTCTGAAATTGATCATACATGCAATCAAGATGCATTGATAATCACTGCTGGTTAGAAACAAATTGATAGTTGTAAAATATGGCCTTAGTGATACAAATGATGCCAGGGATCACATGATAGAATTTTGAGAAGAATGGGAATTCCAGAACACTTAATTGTGCTCATGAGGAACCTGCACATGGACCTAGAGGCATTCATTTGAACAGAGCAAGGGATTATGCATGGTTTAAAATCAGGAAAGGTGTGCAACAAGGTTGTGTCCTTTCAGCACACTTAAGCAGTCTGTATTCTGAGCAAATAATCTGAGAAGCTACACTATATGAAGAAGAATTGGAGAAAGACCCATTAAGAACTTGCTTTATGCAGATGATACAGCCTTGCTTGCTGTATCTTGCTTCTATCTTCTTGCTAGAGTTAAATCTCATTTTGACCCCTGCCATTCCCTTTGTCCTTCCCAGCCATATAAATAATAATAATTGGAAAAAAAAAAAAAACTATAGTAATTGCCACTCGCTGAAAGTAAAGAGGACTTTAAGCACTTACTGATGAAGATCAAAGACTTCAGTATGGATTACACTTCAACATAAAGTAAACATCCTCACGACTGGATCAATAAGCAATATCATGATAAATGGAGAAAAGATTGAATTAGTCAAGCATTTCATTTTACTTGGATCTGCAATTAACGCCCATGGATGCAACAGTCAAAAAATCTAAGAACATACTACATTGGGCAAATCTGCTGCAAAACACTATTTTAAATAGCAAATATATCACTTTGAAGACTAAATTGCAACTGACCCAAGCAATTGTCTATTCAGTATCCTCATATGTGTGTTAAAGGGGGACAATGAATAAGGAAGACCTTAGAAGAATTGATGCATTTGAATTATGATGTTGGTAAACAATATTTTATATACCACAGACTGCCGAAGAATAAAGAGATCTGTCTTGGAAGAAGTATGGCCGGAATACTTTCTAGAACCAAGGCTAGCCAGACTTAATCTATTGTACTTTCATCTTGTTATCAAGAGAGACAAGTCCCTGGAGAAGGATATCATGCTTAGTAAATACAGGTTCAGCAAAAAAAATAGAAAACCTTAAAAAGAAAAAAAAAAAAGAACTGATCCAGTGGCTATATACAGTGGGCTCCAGTGTAGCAACAATTGTGGGAATGGCGCAGGACCAGTGTTTCATTGTTATATGAATCAAAAGTGACTTGACAGAATCTAACAATAACAAGTCTATCTGTATGGTAGAAATATAACATGACATCCTGCCACTCTGCATCTTTTTAAGTTCTGTGTTCTGTCATGTTGTAGCTTGAAGTCAGCCATGATGGAGTATTTACACCATGGTCTTTGGCAAATGCAATAAATCAGAACATTGCCTTGCCATGGAGCCTTTGTTAAATATTTACTGGTACACCGTGGGATACAGTAACATCTCTGGTTTCTCACTGTATTACAGACACTTAAGAAACAAACTGCCAAATTAAAGGCCCGTTCTGCTTTGCTGTAAGCTTATTTCCTGGAATACCTGATATGTTCCAGCTTTATCTTAACATTGTCCTTTCCTTCTGTAAGGAGCTCTGGTAGCATAGTGCCTAAGGCAGTTGACTGCTAACCAGAAGGCTGGTGGTTCAAATCCACCAGCCACTTCTCTGAAACCCAAGGAGGGGTCGCTATGAGTCGGTCCAAATTGACAGCACAAAACAACAACAGCTTTCATTCTGTTATATTTTCATCATCTTCTCCTCTACCCCTATGGGCTCTAAAGGCTGGTCTTTTCTTTCTCTTCTATCCTCTTGCTAGAGTTGAATTTCATTTTGACCCCTTCCATTCCCCTTGTCCTTCCCCACCATATAAATAATAATAATTAAAAAAAAAAAAAAACCTGTAATAATTGCCACTGCTGTATAGAGAATGAGATATGAAATAGGATGACAAAGTTCAAAGATCATATTGCCGGAGTTCTAGTCACTTCTAACTTTGGACATTTTGAGTTCATCAGAATTATTTGTATTAAGTGAAATGCTAGGTTAATTATCAGTATTTCAAGCATTAGTGTTTCATCAGAAAAATATTAATATTCATTATCTAGACTTTAGGGTTAGTTTAACTCTTGTATATAATATTTTCAACATAACAGTTTCATTTTTATTATGGAAATTTTATAACTGGAAAATGGAATCTATTTGCATTTCACAAATTTATAGAATTCATTAAAGATTCCTTAACAGCTAATAATACTTTGGGCTGCAAGAAACAGAGAAGGTGACTGATTGCTACTGTTGAGTCAACAGCTTAATGATATTAGGCAAAAGTATCTAAGATTCTTTAATTGTCAAGTAGTGCCTATTGCAGGACCAATCATGACACCTGCATTCACAGCAGAAAGGAGAAGAGATAGGAGCAACAGAGTTATGCTGATGTGTGCCTTGACTACATCTGAATGCAAGGAGTCTAAGACAATGAGTATTTGCTAATGTTTTTGAATATTTAGCTAATATTACACTTATAATAAAGGCAGGAAGTAGAGAAGGGATTGGGGATAGGTGTTAGATGAGCCTATTTTAGATGTCTACATAGTCTGCAATAGCATTTTCTTGCAGGTACTTACACCTAATGCATTGACACAAAGGTGAAAATATAACTAGTATGTTTGTTATAGTTCTTCATAGAATTTTATTAAGCTTTGTTCAGACTTTATGAGAATGTGATAGAGAGGTGATTTTTATTATTTGCTAAAAGATACTAGATTTAGAAAATGGCTTAATTACTTTTAGATAAATTCTTGAGATGTAGATAGTATTATTGCCATTTTTACACATTAAGAAACTGAGACAGAGATGTTAGCAGTTTGTTTTCAATCACAGAGCTATTAAATGAGGGAACCAAGTTTAGAGCTTGGACTTTCCTCTAAACCAAACTGCAGAAAATGTTTATAAATTGAGATGAATGAGAATTGTATGGAAAGAATACTGTTTGAGGATGAGGAGACTTAAATACAAATGTGCAAAAAGATGGTAAGTATTATGTGTCATATCCAATTGATGAGGGACTAGAGCCTTCTAGGTTTTCTCATATCCCACATACTGGGATAATAATAGGTAACATTTATAAGTGCTTGTTGTTGTTGTTATTGTTATGTGCCATTGAGTTGACTGCAACCCCTCCTTGGGTTTCCAAGGCAGTATCACTACGGAAGTAGATTGCTCCATCTTCCTTCTGAGGAGTGGCTGGTGGGTTTGAACTGTCAGCCTTCTGATTAGCAGTCAAGTGCCTTAGGCACTATGCTATATGCATTTTACTTACACTAATCTACTTCATTCTATGAGATAGGGACTATTATAATGTTGAGATAGAGAAACTAATACACTGGGAGGTTAGGTTAGAAACCTAAGCTAGTAAGTGGCAAGACTAAAATTGCACCCAGACATTCCTCATTCTTGAGTATGCACTGTTAACTGTTACACCACATTCCTTCTCATAACAGCTGCTTTATGTGGAGATGAGAAAGATGTTTCAAGTTGATTCATAGCTGATTCTAACCAATAATGGTAGAATTTCTACTGGTTTAGTTATATGAGAGGTTTAGTAGAATATGTTACAGAATTTCACCAATGCAACAGATCCTTAAGCCTCATTTTGGAAGGCAATTTATAGAGGCTTTGAGAATCCTAAATTCAAATCTTTCAACAAAATTCATAATTTGTTAATAAACTCTTTTTAGCTCATGATAACTGGTTACATCTTCATAATTTAAAAATGACTCTAAAAAAATTGATCCAGAAATTGGAATAAGAATGCAGCAAATGAGTATGTGAAAATAATCCCAAACAGATGGCAGTTATACAGCTCAGAACTTTATGATGACTCATACTCTTGGAAGACCATTTCATTTTTCCCCAGAGTCTGTCAACAGAAGAATGTACAAAGAGAAGTAGTTTTCATGTTTCATCTTTAACATCTGCTGCATGGCAGCCCAGTTATGTTCCTATCTCAGGAAACATCTATAAATATTGGTAAAGATTTGCTTCTTGCTTTTGTTTCCAGGCTGTTTATTTTTCTGTATTATTCATTCTATTGGCTATGGTCCCTGACCATATAGTATTGCTGGGTGATCTGGAGCTCATGTTGTCTTTTAATATGACTTCTTAGGGTTCTACTTGAAGCCACACATGTGGTTCTGCTACGAGGTCAATGTGGTATGTTTTAAAGGTCTAGAGTGTGTTGCCACTGCTTAGATTGACTAACTGTTTTCTCCTCCCTTACTTTCCCCTTACCTGCCTATTACCAGTTCACACAACAATGACTCGCTAGGCTTTTATATCATTGTATGTTTCACAAATGTGTTTTAATCTTAATTTTTTTTTTTCATGAAGCCTGTGGGAGAGTGAAGAGAAACTTTGCCTCTCCCCCCAAAAAAACCCAGGAATTGTGATTTAATGTTGATTTTTTAAAAAAGTCATAGAAAAGATAATAAACATGATAAGATGATATCAATACAACTAAATTGAGATTTCAGAAAAGTAAGTTATGAAGAGGTAAAAATTATACCTACTGCATGCATAGTGTCTCAGATTAAATATTTTAATTGGTGTAAAAAAAGGCTTGGGACATTTAAAATATAGAAAAGAAGACATATTTGGACAAATAAAACACATTATATACTCTTAGCAACAGATTGTTTTATTATTTGTTTCTGCATTTGGCGTGATCTTTTATTTAGACTCTTGGAATAATAGAATCATTTGGGAGGGACTGTGGAGTACATTACTGGAATTCAGTTGGCAGTGCTCACATATTGGTCTGATCTCTGGTTTAGAATCCTCTCTTTGCCTCTCTTTTTTCTTAGGTGGGACTCTTCCCTGGACATTGTGTGGAGTTAATTAACCAAAAAGTTCCCCAGTCAGTGACGAACTCTGTGCCAAAACCAGGTGGGTCCATTTTTTCATCAGTGTGGCTGTTTTATGAACTGATTAAAGATAACATTTAACCAATCATATACCGAGCTTGTTTTGCTGTTCTGGGCATTTATTGACATTCTTAATTTTATTTAGCTTTGTATTTTAATGTACTTTTATTTCTCTGTTGCTCATTTCACATAGTTTTATATGCATTCAAGTTTTTAGAGGATTTTGCCCCATTAAACTTTGTCATTATTTGCTTTCTCAGTTGTACAGTAGAAGTATAGTTCATTACTGAATGAAATGAAAATGTGGATTTGAAGAACTGACATGGAGGTGATATGAATACTAAATATTGATAGATAAAGGGAATGTATATTTTATCAGTGTCTATGAACGTCAAAGCTATTTTAAAGAATAATTATTATTATTTATATAGTGTACTTACAGGAGGGAGCTCTGGTAGCATAGTGGCTAAGGCACTTGACTGCTAACCAGAAGGCTGGCGGTTCAAACCC
>NW_006922236.1:1123941-1141481 GCF_000298275.1 Orycteropus afer afer
CAGCCACTCCTCGGAAGGAAGATGGGGCAATCTACTTCCGTAGTGATACTGCCTCGGAAACCCAAGGAGGGGTCACTATGAGTCGGGTCTGACTCGTTGGCACACAACGACAACAAATACTTACAGGAAGGATCCCTGATGGTACAATGGTTTTTGCAAATGGGACAGTTTTTGGCTGTTCGAACCTACCAACAGCTCTGTGGGAGAAAGATGGGATAGTCTGCTTCCATAAAGATTTTACAGCCACAGAAACCACCTGGGCAGTTCTACTCTATCCTGTAGGGTCACACTATGAGTGAGAACCAATTCAGTGGCAAAGGGTGTACTTATACTGCTCCCATAAATATATGAAGACTTTTCCAAAAGAGTAAGGCAATGTCATGAGGGAGAAAAATCAAGAAAATGGATTTTATTTATTTGTTTGTTACTTTACTGGTGTGATTTAGTCTCAGAAAGATTCTAAGGAATACATAGTTTGAAACTTTTTAATCCAGTGTAAATTTTTAAAAAGAAAATGGAAAGAAAGACTGAAGAACTTTGGAGAGACAAAGATGTAATCAAATCTATTTTGCCTGATTGTATTGTATTTCCTCTGAACATCCCCCACCCCCTGCCTGTTAAAAGAAAAAAATTCTAGGCTTCAGAATTTATTTGGACTGTTTTCTTTAAAAGTATTTTCAAAATTTGAGACCAGCGTGTAACAATGGTTCAGGGGAAAAAGAAGTTTTTTTTTTTTTCTTTCCCTTGGTTAGTAAAATGAAAACCAAACTCCTTGCTGTTGAGTCAATTCTGACTCATGGCAACCCCATTTCTTACAGTGTGGCAGTGCTGCATAGGGTTTTGTTGGCTATAATCTTCACAGAAGGTTACCAGGCCTTTCCTTTGCAGTGCCTCTGAATGGGTTCACAGTGCAAACATTTAGGTTAGTTGTCGATCCAGACTGTTTGCACAACCCAAGGGTAGGGAAGAGGTAACATCCCTTTCAACACTTACTTCTTTGTAGAAGATTAGATGTTGTTGTTGTTGTTATGTGCCACTGAGTCAGACCCAACTCATAGCGACACCTCCTTGGGTTTGCGAGGCAGTTATCACTACGGAAGTAGATTGCCCAACCTTCTTTCCAAGGAGAGGCTGGTGGGTTTGAACTACCAGCCTTCTGGTTAACAGTTAAGTGCCTTAGGCACTATGCTACCAAAGCTCCTGAAGATTAGATCGTCATTGTTAACATTTCTTTCATAGGAATTTGTTAATTTTAAACAGAGTAACTTTATTATTCAGTAGAGAAAATACTTGAGAACCCTTTTCTCTGCAGTTCCATTTGAGCCAGGATTCTCAATCTCTTTTTAAGACATTTTATATTCTGTTAAATCCCCCTTTTTTGGGTAAATTTTATTAAAATGACTTCTTCAGTGGGTGCTGCTCAATAAATGCTCATAAATGCTCATTAGATATTGTAGTGACTGTTCCCCCCTCCTTCTTACGCTGTCATTGACTTAAAAAAATAATAATTTTATTGAGACAGAATTCACATGCAATTCACTCATTTAAAGTTGTTTTCAGGTGTATTCACAGTGTTGTTCAACCATTACTGTAACCAAGTTTAGAACATTTCATTATCCCAAAAGAAACCCTGTGACCATTAGCAGTCACTCCCACATTTTTCCAAATACCCCTAAACCCTAGGCAAACACTAATTAGTTTCTATTCCTATAGATTTGCCTGTTCTGGACATTTCATAAAAGTGGACTCATAATATGTAGTCCTTTGTGACTGGCTTCTTACACTTACTATAATATTGTCAATGTTCATCTAGTACATATTGTAGTATGTATTAATGTTTCAATACCTTTTTTGTGAGTTATATTCTATTGTATGGCTATAACACATTTTATTTATATGTTCATCAGTTAATGGGCATTTGGATTATTTCTGATTTTGGCTGTTACTCATAATGCTACTATGATCATTCAAGTGCACTCTTTTGTTTAGACATATCCTTTTATTTCTTCATTCTACTGAGAAGTGGAATTGCTGGGTCATTTATTAGCTTTATTTTTAAGTTTTTTGGGAACTGCCAGACTGTTTTTCAAAGCAACTGTACCAATTTATAATCTCTCCAGCAGTGTCTATGAAACTTCTAATTTTTGCACATCCTCACAAGCACTTAAAATTTGTTTTTTGTTTGTCTGTTTTGGTTTTTATTATAATCGTCTTAGTAGGTATCTCATTGGAGTTTTGACTTGAATTTCCCTGGTGGCTAATTATGTTTAGCATCTTTTTATGTGCTTTTTGACCATTTATATCTTCTTTGGAGAAATATCTATTAAAATCTCTTGCTTATTTTTATCATTGAGTTGTAAGAGTTTTTTATAGATTCTAGATATATGTTTCTTATCAGATAATATGCTTTGCAAATATATTTTCCCATTCTGTAGGTCTTTCACTTTCTTGATAGTTTCTATTGAAGTATAAAAGCTTTTAATTTTGATAGAGTCCAATTTATTTTTTCCTTTGTCACTTACAATTCTGGTGTTATATCAGAGAAGCCTTTGCCTTACCCAAGGTCATGAAGATTTACTCCTGTATATTTTTCTAAGTGATTTATAGTTTTAGCTCTTACATTTAAATGTACAGTCTAATCCCAACACTATGGGAGAGAGATACAATAGAGCTACTACCTCAGGACCATAGTACTGGGGTACACCAGACTCAGTTGGCACAACCAAATACATAAAAGTGTTGCTCCACATCCTACATTGGTGAGTAGTGACTGGAGTCTTAAAAGCTTTCAAGCAGCCATCTAGGATGCAGCTAATGGTCTCCTAGCATCAGAAGTGAAGAAGAATGCACACACAAAAAATGGCCCTTGAGACCAGAAGAACCGAATGGCGCCTGGCTACCAATGCCAACCGCTCAGGAAAGGATCAAATCTGGAGATCCTGGATAGAGTGGGAGGGAAAACCTGGAACAAAATCCAAAAACTCAATAATGACCAGAATTACTGGTCAGATGAAGTCTGGTGAGAATCCAAATACTATGGCCCTGAAATACATTTGTTGTTGTTGTTATTTGCCGTCGAGTCGGCCCCAACTCATAGCGACCCCTCCTTGGGTTTCCGAGGCAGTATCACTACGGAAGTAGGATTGCCCAACCTTCCTTCCGAGGAGTGGCTGGTGGGAAATACATTTGGCACCTGGAATAAAACTCACCCCCAGGGGCGGGCTCTCAGCCCAATAGTTAACAAGATGTACACGCAGACCACTCAACCCGGGATGCTGCACACACACACTCAGTGGTAATACATCTCTTAAAGCAGTAGACATGGGACACTGAAGGACCAACATTCAAACTGAGGAAATATAGGACAAACAGGAATACATAATTATGAGGGGCACAGGGGGAGTGTTGCAGGGTAGGGAGGGGAGGAGACTGGGTTAGGGATGGACATGGTGAATGGGGAATGAAACTAAATGTATGCATGACTTTGAATGTAAAACAAGCTCTTAAAATAAATAAATAAATCTACAGTCTATTTTGAGATAATTTTTGTGTATATGTGCAGCAAGGGTCCAACTTCATTCTTTTACATGTAGATATCTAGTTGTCCCAGCATCATTTGATTAAAAGATTATTCCTTCCAAATTGAATTGTCTTGACACCTTTGTTGAAAATCAACTTAACAAGCACATGAGTTGTTTTTCTGAAATTTCAGCTCTGTTCCATTGATCTATATGTATACCATTATGTCAGTATCATAATATCTTGATTACTATTCATATTGGCAAGTCGGAGTTTTCCTACTTCATTTTTTTCAAGACTTTTTTTTTTTTTTTGTGGCTATTCTGGATCTCTGACAGTTTCATATTGAATTTTAGAATCAGTTTTCCATTTAACAAAGAAAATACCTGGGATTCTCATAGAGATCGAGTTGAATCTGTAGATAAATTTGGGGAATATTGACATTTTAACAATATGAACAGAGGATGTTTCTGCATTTATTTAGACCATCTTTGATTTCTTTCAACAGTGTTTTGTCGTTTTCAGAGTGTATGTTTACTAAATGTATTCCTATGCATTCTTTTTGATACTATTATAAATGGAATTGTTTTCTTAATTTCATTTTTGGGTTATTCATTGCAAGTGCATAGACATAAATAAATATAAAATTTATTGTGATTTCTTGTGTTTTGTTTTATACTTTTTTTATGTTGTTCTTGTATTCTGCAACTTTGCTGAACTCATTTATTAGTTCTATTAGTTTTTCAATGGATTCATTTGGATTTCCATATACATGGTCATGCCATCTGCAAACACAGATAGTGTTACTTCTTCCTTTCCAATCTTGATGCCACTTAATTTCTTTGTCTTGCCTAATTACCTTGTCTAAACTCTAGAGCAATGTTGAATAGAAGTGGAAACAGCAGAAGTCTTGTTTTATTCCTTATCTTTGGGGGAAAGCATCCATTTTATCACCAGTAAGTGTGATTTCAGCTGTGTGTTTTTCAAAATGCCCTTTGTCAGGTTGAGAAAGTTCCCTTCTATTCCTTGTTTGTTCAGTGTTTTTATCGTGAAAAAATGTTGAATTTTGCCAGTGTTTACTCTATCTATTGAGATGATCATATGTTTTTTTTTTTAATTGTTCATTGTTTTGATGCTATTAAGGTTTAACATAAAAATTTTATTGTGATTTCTTGTGTATTTCTTTTATGAATTTTCCTGTGATATAGCTATCACTTTTATTAGTTGCTAAGTCTTATCTTAGATAATTTTGAATTGAGGATTTAGGATGAGTTTGTAAAATTATTTTAATATTGGTATTAAAATAAATTGTAACTATCAAATACTTTTCTCAAGTTTTGAATGGGAAAACTGATAGTTCTAATCGTGATGATCTCCAAAAACTTTTGCAGTTTGGGAATGTTACTCAGTTATTGATAGTACTCAAAAATTGGTTTCTATTCATAGACCTATGGCATTGTTAATTCTATACAAGTAATGATATTTTATAAACCAGCCCATCTTCAAGAACTAATATTTTGTCTTTTGGTTTTTGAGAATAACATTGCAGAATTGGCATTGGGAAATGTATATCCTTAATACATTTTGAAAAGGATAATGTGAAATATATCAGCTACAAGCTTGTTTCACACTTTAAAACTATCTTTGCCTACAGTATAAACAACTTGAATGTTCTATTTATTTTTAACATTGCCATCTGTCACTGCTATATTCCAAACCCCAAAGCAGCAGCTATAGTTTAAGATTAAAATTTTAAAGGTCTCTATACTATTACACAACAAGGTTAATATGAAAATATGTCCTCTTAGACCTGTTCTTAATATTCTCAATATGTTCAATTATTTTCATATATAAAAATAAAATTAATTAGTCACATGTCCTGCTTGAGATAGCAGGTATCCATGGTGGATTAAAAAAAAATAATAATAAAGTAAGTAAGAGATAGAGATAGAGAGAGATAGAAGCAAGGTGAAAGAAGAAGATAGGTGAAAGCTTTTCCATGCAAAGTTGACCTTTAGTTCCATCACCATAGGGCCTGGTTTGGTGGAATATGCTGAGAATGAGATGGAAGAAAAAGGAAGGAAAAGGACATGTGGATTTTTTGGGAGTGTTTATTCTGCTTGGAGTTCACTGAGCATTTGGAATCTACTTGTTGATGTCTTAAAGTTTTTAGTGTTCTCAGCTATTATCTCTTCACATATTTATTTTGTCTAATTCTCTCTATCCTCTCCTTTACTCATTGATTTATGCACTTTGATATTGTCCCACAGATTTCTGACCCTTGGTTCTATTTATTTTTCCCCCTCACTATATTTCCCTTTTTTTGTTTTAGTTTGGGTACTTTTCATTGTCCTATCTTCAAGTTCATTGATTTTTCTCTCTGCTTTCAATCTTCTCTTAAGCTCATCTAACATATTCTTCTATTCTCACATCATATTATTTTCATTCTAGAACCAACATTTGGTTCTTTTTATAATTTCCATAGTGGAATGCTCCATCTTTGCATATTACCCACCTATTCCACTAGAGAGAAAAGAAGATTAAAGAAAGAAGGTTAGGAGAAGGGTGGAAAACAGTTTATTTTGGGACATGAACTTCTGAAATTTAAACATACCTTCCCTCTCAGAAGAGGGTGGTGTGGTGATTGAAGCATTCATCTGCTAACCAAAAGGTCAGTAGCTCATACCCACAGCTGCTCTGTAGGAAGAAGATAAGGCAGTCTGCGTCTTTAAAAATTTATAGCCCTAGAAACCCTACGGGGCAGTTTTCCTCTGTCCTGTAGGGTCACCGTAAGTTTAAATCAACTCTATGGCAAGTGAGTTTGTTTTCTTGGTCCCTCTCAGAACAGTTAGAAAGTTGGGTAAGAATATAAAAATATTTCTTTGAAGCATTGGAGAGTTAATAAGGCAGTAAACAATTACTGAAGCAAGGTCAAATAGAAAAAGAAAACCCCAAGTGGTGATTCCAGCCTATGAGGACATTTTTTGCCTACAGGCATCTGGTGATAGAGTAGAGGAAGTCACAGGGTGAAGGGAACAAAAATTGGAGTTCGGATCTCAACAGGGGAAAGTTGCTGATAAATGTCCCAAGGTTTGATTTGCATTTTTTTTGTGCAAGCTGACCAACTGATTCTAAAATTTACATGGAAATGCAGTCAGGGATACTCAAGACAATTTTGAAAAAGAATAAAAAAGTGGAAAGGCTTGCTGTTGTAGCTATCAAAACTTATAGTACAGTATTTAAGATACTAGTATTGATGCAAGGATAGATTCCAGAAATCTGTTTATCTACACATGCTTGATTTACAACAAAGGTGGTATTGCAGGGCAGTGCAAAAAGGGCAATCATTCCAATAATGTTGGTAGGCCAGTTAGACTTCTGTATAGAAAATGACAAGAGATATCGGACCTCTGTTTAACCCCATACACACAAATTAATTCCAGAAGAATTAGAGATCTGTATGTGAAAGGTAAAATAATGAAATTTCTAGAGGATAATGCCATAGAAATATCTTCATGACCTATCTTCTTGACTTTAAGTTATATATAAAACTTTAATCATAACTGGAAGTTTTAATAATTAAACTTAATTAAAAAAAGAAACTTCAGTTCATCATGAGGTGCTATTAAGATAGTGAAAATCCAGCCACAGAGTGAGTAAAGATATTTGCAGTATACATACCTGACACAGGTATCCTAACCAGAATATGTAAAAAATCAGTAAGAACAGATGAATCAGTATTTTTAAAATGAATAAAAAACTTGAATAAGTACTTCACAAAAGAAAATACCAAAATTGCAAAATAATAATATGAAATATTATTAATAATATGAAAAGATTATCAACCTTATTAGTCTTGAAACTCACTGCCATCGAGTTGATTTCAACTCATAGCAACCCCTCCTTGGGTTTCCGAGGCAGTATCTCTGCATAAGTAGATTGCCCAGTCTTCCCTCCAAGGAGTGGCTGGTGGATTTGAACCTCCATCCTTCTGATTAGCAGTCAGATGCTTTAGGCACTACGCCACCAGAGTTCCTAAAACCAAACCCACTGTCATTGAGTTGATTCCAACTCATAGCAACCCCCAATGGGTTTCCAAGGTGGTAATTCTTTACTGAAGTAGATTTTACCCAGTCTTGCTTCCACAGAGTGGCTGGTGGATTTGAACCACCAACCTTCTAGTTAGCAGGCAGGTACCTTAGGCACTGAGGGAAATATAAATTAAAACCTCACTGACACACCCACCTGAATGGTTGATGTTAAAGAGTGATAGTATCAAGGGTTGGCAAAGATGTAGAGTAGTGGGAACTCTCACATACTGCTGGTGGGAGTGTAATTTGAGACAATCATTGTTCGGCATTGATATGCACATACCCTATGACCCTGAAGTTGCATTCTTAGGTATATAATAGTTGCCATTGAGTTGACTCTGACTCATGGAGAATCCATGTGTATCAGAGTAGAGTTGTGTTTCATAGGGTTTTCAGTGGTTGATCTTCTGGAAATAGATTGTTAGGCTTTTCTTCCAAGGCATCTCTGAGTGGATTCAGACCACCAACCTTTCAGTTAACAGCTGATCATGTTACTCATTTGACCCATCCAGAGACTTCTGTATACACATACACACATATAAACACACACACAAACACACATACACACATATATAATTTAGAACTACACTGTGGTTTTAGTAGTTAGGATAGTGGTTACATTTGGAGAGGAGGTAAATGATTAGAATGGTCAAGAGAGAGGATTCTGGAATGCTGTTAATTTTCTGTTGATCCAGGGAGTTGATTGTAAAAAAATGTATGCTTCTTATAATTTACAGTTGCTTATAATTCACTGAGTTGTATATATAAGTTCTGCAGTGTTCTGAGTGGGCCATATTCAGTACAGTTTTCTTAAAAGAAAACTATTATATTTGAAGTTGATTTTAGTAGCTATTTCTTTGTGTGTAAAGCAATAAAAAAAATTGTTGGAAGGGAATAGAAAAGTGAGGGGGGAAAAGATACTTCTCTGTGCTTGCCATAGTAAGAATTCTGAGTCACTAGGGTTATTAAGGAGGGCTATATTTCATTTACATGTTTTTAATATACCTTCCATCCTTATGAATGTTTCTTGAAGCATTGCTTTGATACTAAAATGTTGGAAAACACATTCACAAAATAAATTTGGTACTTCAATACTGTGAAAGAAGAAAAATTATGAGGTAGAGGGAATACTTACCCAGGGAATTTTTTATTATGATCCGTTGTTACATGAGAAAGCAGATCATGGAAAAGTATGTCCAATATGATCCCATTGGCAATGCAATAGAAGAAGATTTGAGATAATATATACCAAACTGGAAAGAGGTATGGAATTGTAGCAGTAGCTTCCATGTTATTTAAATTATTTAAGGTAATCAATTATTTCTTTATAAAATATATATTTAAAAAATAGATTGTAATCTCCCTTAGCTTCACCCTGTCCAAAGCCTAAATAAAGCCCCTGGATATTTATTAAGTGGCAGCTGTTACTCTTGCACTATGCTTACCTACTGTAGTATATCCTTTTTAAATAATTTCCATGCTGAAATGAGATCTATTTAGTTTCTAATTATACTTCTTTAATGTTGGGCAATCTACTTCCATAGTGATACTGCCTGGGGAACCCTAGGGGGGTTGCTATGAGTTGGATCTGACTTGACAGCAGTGAGTTAGGATAAATATATATCACTGAACACATGAGGTTTCTTGTGACGACAGTAGGGGAGGGAGCTTTCCTGGACAGTTACTTGAATGTAGTTTGCATCAAGCATTTTTATCTTCTTTTTGATCGCAGCCAAGTTTTGTTATTGTTGTTGTTAGCAGACAGAGGTAGCTAAAGTTTTCCTTTGGGGGAAGGACTTAGTAATCAGATGCATCACTGATGAAATCCTTATGTTTGTTTAAAAAGTTGTTTATAAGGTAACAAATTAGCCTAAATTTGTACCATTATTTTGAAATTTAAAAAAAAAAAAATTCTTTGAAGTATTCTTTTAGGAAATGGACCCTCTAGTATCTTGCTTTTTCTTTTTCTTTTCCTTCCAGTTTGACCTAATGATATTTTCTTTTCTTGTATTCGTTTGCTTTTGGGTTGTTTCTGTTCTCTCTTTCTTTGAGTTTCCAGCACTTTGTCTTTAAGTGGCTGTGTTTCTTCACATGTCATCTTAATCTGAAGTGACCAGACATTCTATATCAAGAAAAATAAGTCCAGGATTTTACTTGTCCCATGTGGAATGCTGTACTGTTGAATAGTCTTCACTGAACATATGTTTATTTGTGTTCTGGAGGTGTGGTAGATAAATTTGTGTGTCAGCTTGGCTGGGCCTGGTTGAGTAGCTGGGCAGTTGGTGGTAATTATTCCCCATGATGAGACTGGCAACAACTCCATGGCGGGATCTACCGCAAGCAGCTGAGTAGCTGCTTTTGGAATGTGGTCCGCTTCCTGTATATAAGGAGAAGCCTTGGGGATAGTCTCTAGCTTATGGCACCTTGGACCCTGCATGTAGCCGTGTTGTTCAGCAGCCTGCTATGCTCTGCCGACCTTGGGACTTACAGCAGACTTGTGTGGTTTGGTAACATTGGGACTGTGTCTTTTTACTTGTCAATCTTGGGCTTGGCAGCCTCAGCAGCCAACAGCTGTCTGAGTGAAGAAAAACCTCTAGCTTCAGTGGGCCTGGAGCTGGAGGCAGAGCTGAAGCCCAAGGCAGAGGGGCTTTCACCCAGCCACTAGAGCTTGGCACTTTGAACTTGGACTTAAAGCCTCCAAATTGTGAGAATAAACTCCTGTTTGTTTAAGCCATCCCATTTTGTGGTATATATTCTTGTCAGAGCAGCACTTGGTAACCAGAACAGGAGGCTAATATTTTAAGAGTCAGACATTAAAATCTGAAATACCAGAATGCCTAAGGAAGCTTTCTCCCAGCATATAAGGCAAAATAATATTTTCTTACTATGAATCTGGGAAAAGCAGCTAACAATTTATAATATGTTATAATTGTTTGTGAATATTTTTTTCAGTTCTTTAGATCAGAACTTAAACCCCAGTATAACCTGTGAGGTATATGGGTATAGGGAATATTTTTCTATCCCATCCATTCCCTTTAAAAAAAAAAAAAAGAAGCACCTGAGATTTTAAAAGTTAAGAGATTTGCCTGAGGTTTCACACTAGGACATATTGAAGTCTTCTGATACCTAATAATATTAATAGTAACTAGCATTATGTAATACTTACTGCATGTCAAGGACTGAACCAATCAGCTGGGATAGATTAACACATCTTTAATGGATTAACTCAAAAACCAGAATTCTTCCCAGTATAGAACTGTGAATAGAGATGTTTACTTTCTTTGTCTCATAAAGATTTATTTACTACCATTTGTTTTTATTATAATAGTAATAAAATAAAAATGTATTTGAATTTTCAGAAGGCCTATATGAGCAGAACAGAAATTAGTATGAAAGGACAGATTTAAGGCAGAGAATTACTTCTAGGAACCTACTTAACTCACTCATTTTGTTTTCAACTTCTTTATAATATAATTATAGTTATATATAACTTCTTAATAATATAATTATAATATTTGCATAATTCTCATTGCCTTTCTAAAATTAAAAAAATCTTTCAATCTTTCCTCATTAAAATATAACTCCAGATTCGGTTATATTATGGCATTTTCAGCCATCCTTCCTGTCTGTTCTCCTGTTCTAGCCTTTCTCTCTGTGTACTCTACTGGACTTAACTGCACATTCTGAACATACCACATGACTTCATGGCTCTAACTTTGCTCCTGCTGTCCCTGCAGCTTGAATTGCTCTCTTCCTGGTTTAACCTGTTGAAATCCTCCTTATATTTTATCAGGCCTTAATTCACTTGTTCCATGAGAGCGTCCTTGACCTATCTCTCCCTAACCATATCCCCTCCCGACTCCTAGTTAAAACTAATAACAGCTATTTCACTTGCTCTCTAAATTACACTGTCCTTACAAGTGAAAAGTAGGTCTCATTCATTCATCTTCATCTCACCCATGGTATATACAGTGGATGCACAATTAAGCCTCTTGAATTAATCCATCCTATTTTTTACTACTGAAATACATTTTTAGAATACAACTTTTGTGTATTGTAACCCATCTTCAGAAAACTTTGGTGGTTTGCCAAAATAATACATGTAATACATAACCTATAATTTGAGGTGCTGCACAACTATTGGAACTAACTAATCTTGATAGCCTATTTTTCCCCCCTATTTCTTTCCTATATTCAGCTTTAAAAGAAATGTTTCCTTACTCTTCTCCTAATATACTTTGGGTTCCCTTCTTCCTTTCCTAAGATCCTTCTTGCTAAAATGACTTTCTCCTTCTTGAAGACTCCTAGGCCAGTCTTTACAAAGGAAATGTGCTTTCAGCTCACTATAGGGATCTTGTTAAGCTGTAGATCATGATTTAGTAGGTTTGGGTTGGGGCCTGGGATTCTGTTTCAGACAAACTCACAGATGATATTGGTAATACTGGCCCTAAAACCACATTTTGAGATTAGTTTATGGCAATGAATTTTCTCATTTTGAATTTGATATTTCACTTCTTGGGTGTCATTTTTCCCATCTAGATTGTTTTGTTTGTGGGAACTTAGTCTATAATAATTTGCATTGCATCCTTTATACATACTGGATGCTCCAAACAGTTATTGGGGAGCTCTGATAGCAGAGTGCCTAAGGCACTTGACTGCTAACCAGAAGGCTGGTGGTTCAAACCCACCAGCCACTCCTCGGAAGGAAAATGGGGCAATCTACTTCCTTAGTGATAACTGCCTTGGATACCCAAGGAGGGGTCGCTATGAGTCGGGTCTGACTCGACGGCATATAACAACAACAACAACAACAACAAACAGTTATTGACTGATAATCATAAATATGAACAGTTGCTATTATATTGTTGTTGTCAGCTCCAACTCATAGTGACTCTGTGTACAACAGAACAAAACTCTGCCCAGTTGTGCGCCATCCTCACAGTCCTTGCTGTACTTGAACCCATCATTGCAGCCTCTGTGTCAATCCACCTCATTGGTTTCTTTCCCTTTTTCACTGACCCTCCATTTTACCAAGCATGATATCCTTTTCCAGGGAATATGTTGTCCTTCTGACAACATATCCAAGTAAGTGAGACAAAGTCTGGCCATTCTTGCTTCTGAGGAGCATACTGACTGTACTTCTTCTAAGATAGATTTTTTTTTTCATTCTTCTGGCAGCCCATGGTACTTTCCAGTATTCACCAACACCACAACTCAAAAGCCTCCACTCTTCTTCAGTCTTGCCTGTTCACTGTCCAGCTTTCACATGGATATGAGGTGATTGAAAATGCTATGGCTTGGGTTAGGTGCACCTTAGTCTTCAAAGTAACATCTTTGCTCCTGAACACTTTAAAGAGGTCTTTTGCAGCAGATTTACTCACTGTAATACAGTAATACTGATTTCTTGACTGCTGCTTCCATGGGTATTGTTTGTGAATCCAAGTAATATGAAGTCTTTGACAACTTCAGTCTTGCCTCCATTTATCATGATGCTGCTTATTGGTCCAGTTGTGAGGGTTATTGTTTTCTTTGTGTTGAGGTTATAGTTATCAAAAATATTTCCTGAACCCTGGTATACCCTTTAGCCAGCACAAGCAGTAGACTTCTAATCAGTCTTTTCCTTCTCCTAAATCAAGCCACTTTTCCATTTTGGTCATTTCCAATATTTAGTCATCTATTATTATTGAGGCAAAGTAAGTGCTAGGGGGGAAAAATAAAAACTGAACACAACAGATAGAAATTCTGCTATTTTGGAAATTATGTTCAAGTGTGATAAGAAAGAAACAAACATCCAGTAAACAAACAAGTGAAATATCTAGTAAGATTTCTAAGTGCTGGGGAGAAAAATAGATGTATATAGAGGGTAACTTTGAGGACTGAGGTACAACTTTGAGGGCAAGCTATGATATTTTCATCATGTCATGTGTGCAAAAGCTATACAGTGAATATGGAAGACCACACAAGAACTGATGCCTTTGACTTATGGCGTTTGTGAATAATATTGAATATACCATGGACTGCCAGAAGAAAGAAAAAATTTGTCTTAGAAGAAGTACAGCCAGAATACTCCTTAGACATGAGGATGGCCAGACTTTGTCTCTTATGCTTTGGATATGTTATCAGGAGGGACCAGTCTCTGGAGAGGGACATCATGCTTGGTAAAGTAGAGTTTTGTTGTTATTAGGTGGCATCAAGTCATCTCTGACTCGTAGCGACCCTGTGCACAGCAGAACTAAACACAGCCTACCTAGTCCTGTGCAAGCCTTTCGACCCTTGCTATACATGAGTCCATCATTGCAACCACTATGTCAGTCCATCTCATTGAGGGCCTTCCCCTTCTTTGTTGACCCTCCACTTTACCAAGCATGATACCAAGATACCATGCTTGGTAGAGGGTCATCAAAAAAGACCCTCAACAAGATGGATTGACACAGTGTCTGCAACAATTGGCTCAAACATAGCAATGATTGTGAGGATGGCACATGACAAGGCAATATTTTGTTCTGCTATACATGAAGTTACTATGAGTCAGGACCTACTCAAAAGCCCCTAACAGCAACAACAGTGGAGAAAAATAAATGAGAAATGGGAGAGAGTGGTTAGAAAGTGTTGGGATGTGGTTTATGTGGAATTATAATTTTAAAATTATATTTCATTATAATTAATGAACAAATTAATGGTTAATCAATTAACTAGTACATTAATAAGCAAAAACCTAACAGAGTTGAGGAGGGAGGTCTATGCATTTCTGGGAGAAGAGCTTTCTAGGGAGAGGGAATGGCAAGTGCAATGGTGCTGAGCTGGGTATATGTCTGGTTTATTAAAGCAGGAAGGTCAGGTTGGTTAAAGCAGGTTGAAGAGATATGGTTGATGTTCTTGTTGTTGTTATGTGCCATCAAGTCGGACCCAACTCATAACGATCCCTCCTTGGGTTTCCGAGGCAGTATCACTACAGAAGTAGATTGCCCCATCTTCCTTCCAAGGAGTGGCTGGTGGGTTTGAACCACCAGCCTTCTGGTTAGCAGTCAAGTGCCTTAGGCACTATGCTACCAGAGCTCCTATGGTTGATGAGGAGAATACAGTTGATAAGATGCAGTCAAAGTGAAAGAGGATCAAATTCTGATTGTGCCCTGTGTACTACTCTACACATTTGGCTTTTACTTTGAAGTAGATGGTAAGGCATTAGAGACTTTTGAACAAAATTGTTTAATTGACTCTCCTTGTAAAAGGATCACTTTGATTGTTGTGTTAAGAATAGGAAAAGACATAGTGGAAGACAAGAGACTGGGAGTTGGCTACTGGAATGATCGAGGCAAGATGATGGTGACTTTAAACAGGATAGTAGCTGTGACTCGACGGCACATAACAACAACAACAGTAGCTGTGAAAGTGGTCTGATTCTGGATATATTTTGGACATAGAGAGAATTACAGATTTTGTCAATTTTTCTTTAACTCATTGAGGTATTTTTCATATTTGCATGATTGGAATATAACCTTTGCCTATCCTGTGAATTTTCTTGTCTTTTCCTATCCCACTCACACAAAGATTCATCTTAGTCTTTCACAGGTGGATGGCCTCCACACTTTTTGTGAAATAGAGAAAAGTGACAAATGAACTTTCCTATGCTATAAACAATCACTAGAAGACAAAGTGTAGTTACTTTGCAGTCAGCCATATATTTTTAACTTTTTAATTTTGAAATAATTATAATCTCAGAAGAAGTAATAAAAATTATATGAAGAGGTCCTTTGTACCCATTATCCAGCTTCTCCCAATGGTACATAGTTGGTTATCAAAACCAAGAATTAATGTTGTCATAATACAATTATCTAGAGAGTAAACCTTATTTCAATTTTATCAGTTTTTGCATGCATTAATTTTTTTCGTATATTTTTATACAACCCACATCTTTGGGGTTTCAGGTGAAAGTTATGGCCATTAATTGTATAATGTTCCCAGTTTCAGGGCAACTATTGTGAAATTTAGTTACTTTTATGTATGTTTATGGGGGGGTGGAGGTTTAGTGGTAGAGTTCTTGCTTTCCATGCAGGAGACCTGGCTTCAGTTCCAGCCAGTTTACACCTTAAGTGCAGCCACCACTTGTCTGTCAGTGGAGGGTTACATGTTGCTATGATACTGAACAGATTGCAGCTGAGCTCTTGTACTAAGACAGACTGTAAGATATGTCTGGTAATCTACTTCTTAAAAATCAACCACTGAAAATTCTATGGATCACAGTGGTCTGATTGCATTGTGCATGGATGGGTCATCATGTGTCAGGGACTAACTTGATGGCAGCTTAATAACAACATGTATGCTCGTATTTTAGATAATATGAAGGGCTTATAATGAGTTGTAGTAAGCATTCTCCAAATAGTTTTTATGTAGTATTTTTTCTCTATTTCTCTCTCTCTCCTTTTTTTTTCCATCTTTTTTATTACTCTTCCTTTCTCTTTCTCTAACTTTCTCTTTCTGTCTTTAGTGCTAACCGAGAAAAGTGTAGAAAGAAGGTTGTTTTCAGTTGAAAAATGTTAAAAAGAAGGATGATTTTGCTTTCTCTTCTGTGAACAAACTTCACAAGACTCATTTTGTATTCAGCAAAACTCTGTAAACTCACAGCTGTTCCATTGGTAAAATTAACATTCTTTATTCCTGCCACATATTGCAATTTTCTGTGATCTCTCATATTGTAATTCTCTATGATCTCTCATGTTGTAAAATCATGTCAATTAATTGTGGCCAACCATTCACCAACAATTTTATATTCAGAGCTATGTTCAGAGAGGAAGTAAAGAATGAATTCAACCTGTAGTAGAAGAGTTTGGCATGATGCATGATATTCCTAGGCATATCAGATCCACTAACTACTAATTGTATGACTGTGACAAGTCTTCTTAACCTCTCTGCCTTGGCTTCCTCATCTATAAGATGAGGATATTGATAGTATCAACCTCATAGAGTTATAATGAGAAATATTTATAAAATACTTAGAGTAGTACATTTTGCATAGTAAATGCTATAAAACTGTTTTGTTAATTGAAAACAAATAAATATCTGAGTTGTTGTTGTTGTTATGTGCCGTTGAGCCAGACCTGACTCATAGTGACCCCTCCTTGGGTTTCTGAGGCAGTCTCACTACGGAAGTAGATTGCCCAACCTTCCTTCTGAGGAGTGGCTGGTGGGTTTGAACAGGCAGCCTTCTGGTTAGCAGTCAAGTGCCTTAGGCACTATGCTACAAAAACAAATAAATATCTGAATAGGAAATCTTAAAAAAGTTACTTAGAAATTGTGTCAGTCTCTCAAATCATCTATTACTTCAAAAATTCTAATTAGGTTAATACATGTTAATAATGTTGTTCAATATAAAAAATTGAACCTCTTCAATATTTATATTGTATTTTTGCAAGTAACTCTAATAAGAGTTGTTTTTAAAGTCACAAATTGAGTCTGTTTGAATGGCATTTTGATCATTGTTGCCAGGCATCTTTTAGTGGTGCTGATGAATAGTTTTGGTAGAAGAGAAGAAGTTTCTTGGTCCCATGGGCAAATAGAGGCCATACTCATGAAAATTTACTTAATTCTGAATTTTCAGTTCTGAAAAAAAAAGATGCAAAGTAGGTTGTATGTACTTCGAAAGAAAAAGAAAGAAAGAATTTTTATACTTTTAGGATTAATGTTCTAAAATTTCAGCTTTCTAGTACTTCATCTAGGAGCTCTGGTAGCATAGTGCCTAAGGCACTTGACTGCTAACCAGAAGGCTGTCAGTTCAAAACCACCAGCCACTCCTCCAAAGGAAGGTTGGGCAATCTACTTCCGTAGTGATACTTCAGATTCAGAAACGTTTGCAGCAGTATATTGATAGAGAACTTCCAGAGGTTCAAGCCGGATTCAGAAGAGGACGTGGAACAAGGGATATCATAGCTGTTG
>NW_006922236.1:1142446-1145663 GCF_000298275.1 Orycteropus afer afer
CCTTCAGGGAGATGGATTGATACAGTGGCTGCGATGATGGGCTCGAGTATAGCAGGGATTGTGGGGCTGGCGCGGGATCGGGCAGTGTTTTGTTCAGCTGTGCATGGGGTCGCTATGAGTCGGAAACGACTCCACGGCACTTAACAACAACAACAATAGTGATACTGCCTCGGAAATCCAAAGAGGAGTCGCTATGAGTTGGGTTGGACTCCATGGTGAACAAGAACAACAGGACTTCATCTAGTATTTTTGATAGTCCTATTATTTTCATGTTACTGAATTCTGTTAAAAAATAATCAAAACTCAACAAAATTTGAACATAAAGTTTGTTCTGAGTAGTTATTCTCTATGCATGTAGGGAGACCGTTTTGATTCCAGAGAAAGCAAATTGCTCAAAGAAGCTAGGTAGCATGAGGGTTATAAAGAGAAGAGCTATCCCTCAAACCCATTTCAAGTGTTCAGAATGTTTCCCATACAGAAGCAGCATTAACTGATACTTTTAAAAAACACATGTTAGTGGAGTATCAATCACAGCTCAGTATCAGTAAAGATAAAAAGGTCTGATATGCTTTCTTAGCTTGTTGCTGCTAGTTTAATGATTCAGCCTTTTATGGGCAGTACTTCCTATTTTGATCATTTACTTTTCTGATTTCATTTGGGCCTAAAGTGCCATCATTTTTATTGGATACCCTTGTCTCCCACCTAGATAGCAGATATAAACTTAAATTGAATAATAATTAACTTTTAAAAAGATTAAAATGCAGAATTAAATATGAATTTCACACAGGTCTTTTCTGAACAGGAAATGTTCACCTATGTGAACTTGATGGGTGGAGCTATACTGGTGAAGCCTGTTTTGCAAGTGTGAGTTTAGGTCTGGGCGTTTCTGTGGTGGTGTTGAAAAGCAGTATGTGCTGAGAGAGGAGGATTAAAGTACTAAGCATTTGCACATACAAGTGGACTAAACTCAGTCAGGGCCAAGGAAACTCCTGTGCAAAGCACGGGCTAGAAAACAGAGCTGGAGCCTAAAGTACTGTGAAGCTTTGCTGTTGAATAGCCTGTGATGAATAAAGTCTGAGCCAGTGTGATTACAATCCATCGGTAAGCTTTTGCACGGAATGCTGAGCTCTTGTATCCTGCTGAATCTCCTGCTAAAGACAGTATTTTGGAATAAACCTAAGGATTGATCCTAAAGCCTGTACCCCAGTACAAGGTAAGGAAATCTCAATCAGCCATTCAAAAGTCTGATTCAAACAGCATTCAGATTATTTACCTGGAACAAATTTTAGATCATTTTGACACCTTGGTTGCTTTTAATTGTCTGATTAATTATTTAATTATCCAGAAATGGAATAACTGAGCATTAATATTTGTTATTAATGTTTGTAGAGAGATGATCATTTCTAAAGTAGGATTTTGTTGATTGGACTGCCTAAGTATTAGACATTGTGTTCTGACTTTTTCCTTCTCTAGTCAGGTTTAAAACATACTTATTTTTCTACTATTCCCAATTTTAATGTTCTTAATGTGTTCTAGATCTGAAGTCAATTTACCAAAAGTTTTCGTGAATTAGAAGATCATACCTTTATTTCTTAATCAATCGTTATATATCTTATTTTAAAATTTTCCGATTGGGTTAATAGTATTTCTATTTTTGGTTAATGGAAAATAGGCAGCACTGATCTATTTAAAATAATCTGAGATTTGATAAAGAGGCTGTTGAGATTTGCATAAGGAAGTGAACCTTCTGCCCCTTGCCCTTCACATACTGTGTTTTTTTTCTTCCTTACTGGCATTAGTAAGGAAAACCATCTCTATTCATAAAATATTTGTATTGACTTTTTTCCTTTTGTAGGAATTTTATTAGGATAGTATTCTATATTTATATAGTGCTTTTTAAGACATTGGTGATAAAAGCTTTTCATTAAAGTAATGTGGAGACTAGAATTTTCTCTGAGTCACAGAATCAGCCCTGCTAAGAAATGGAACATTTTTCTTTTCAGAATTGTTGCATTACTGTTTAAATCATAACAATATTTCAATTATCAGAACCATAAATGGGGGAATTTCAAAATTTAAACTGTTTTTTATTTCCAGTTTTTAAAAAGTATTTGTTGCTTATATGATAATGGTTTGTAACAATTACTTCTTTTTCTACGTAATATATGGCGTTCCATAGAAGGTCACATAAATCTAAAATTTCTTAGGTTCAATTTAAGAAAATTATTGGAGGAAAGAATAGAAGTGATACTGTCTTTGTGTGCACCCTTCCTTGATGATCTCAGTCCTATACTCAGCATATACAACCAGATTAGATTAAGCCTGGTCTGAAAACTAAGTCCAGTTCCTGCTTAGATGTGTTAGTGGGCATTTATTATTAAGCAGCCTACTAACCCTGACTGATAGGTATTATTATTATTATTCCATTTTGTATTTGAGGGAATTGAGATTTAAATAGATAATTTGCTCAAAATCTTACACTTGGAAAGTGATTAGAGACTGTATTCAAACTCTCAGGTCTATTGACTCCAAAGCCCATGTGCCACACTGAAAGGTCTTTTTCAAAGACTTTTGTCTTCAGAGAATCCTCATTATCAGCTCAATATTTTCCAGTATAGAACTTCTCCCTGCATCTTCCAAAAATACCCGTTATTACAAACACAAAGTACCTATGATCATATCAGTGTTTCTGGCTGAACTTCATACATAGCTTAATACAAAGGATAATGTGACATTAAAAATGTGAATAAGAGTACACTTAAATTTAAAAGAAAGAAAGAATTTTTATACTTTTAGGATTAATGTTCTAAAATTTCAGCTTTCTAGGACTTCATCTAGTATTTTTATAGTCCTATTATCTTTCATGTTACTGAATTTTGTTAAAAATAAAACTCAACAAAATTTGAACATAAGGTTTGTTCTGAGCAGTTATTCTCTATGCATATAGGGAGACCATTTTGATTCCAGAGAAAGCAAATGGCTCAAAGAAGCTAGGTACAATGAGAGTTATCAAGAGAAGAGCTATCCCATGAACCCAGTTAAGTATTCAATTAAAATTATCTGAGATCTCCCTTGGACCCAGTCTAAGATCCCTTGCACTCAAATGGGACACGTATTCAAATAAAGGGAGCTCTGGTAGCGTAGTGGCTAAAGCACTTGACTGCTAACCAGAAGGCTGGCGGTTCAAACCCACCAGCCACTCCTCGGAAGGAAGGTT
>NW_006922236.1:1145763-1156935 GCF_000298275.1 Orycteropus afer afer
CCTACTTCCATAGTGATACTGCCTCGGAAACTCAAGGAGGGGTCGCTATGAGTCGGGGCCGACTCGACGGCAAACAACAACAACAACAACAACAACAATTCAAATAAAATTATCTGAGGTCTCTATCAGACCTAAACCAATACCCTTTATTGAACCTAGTTCAAAATCCCTTGAATCCAGTCCGAGGAAAATACTCAGATAACACAATGGGGAAACTCCTACAAAACCCCAAGTGCCAAACAGCAATTCCAAAGTAGAAAAGGACAGAGCAGAAAGGAACCTTATTTCCCAAACAGAAGAAAAGGTAACTTGCCAGGGAAAAGGACTTCATCCGTTACTGCTCAGATATAAACCTAGAGAGTTCAACACAAAGGAGTGGAACTCAAACTCAGATTTTTTTTTTGCTAAATTCCCCAGCCATAGTGAGGGAACAGTTGGACGCAAGGGGCCCATGTTTGGTACCATGTGTTTGATTTCTCACCACAAACCAGGGCACTCAGCTTGGTAATCCTCTCTGGATGGATCTCTGATTTTCTTTGCATCCACTTCTGACACCAAACTATTAAAAATAATCAAAATTCAATGAAATTTGAATATGAGGTTTATTCAGACCAGTTATTCTATATACATAGAGTGAGACCGTTTTGATTCTAGAAAAGCAAATGGCTCCAAGAAGCTACATACAATGAGGCTTATAAAGAGAAGGAAGAAATATAGAAGATCAACTATTGGCAAATCTTAATATGATTGAACCCTGCCCTCCCCCATTTTTGAGATCATCAGTTGATACCAGGTTACAAGATGGTGTCTGTCTCTTCACCTAGCCGTATTTTTTAAAATTCAAATTCAGCAAGCCAGACTTCGAACAGGAAAGACTAGCAACTTTGGGTGAAGAAAAGCCACTGTTGGCAGGATCAATCCTGGTCAGAAACTTCTGTCCAGTGAATGTTTGTTTTTTTGTGTAAGAGAACCCCCAAATCAAAGGAAGATGTCTGCTATCAAACTCTCTTTGATAGTTCCTAAAAATGTGTGTTTGTTATACTTTAATTTTTGTAAGAGTATATACAAACAAATGTCCTCCTGACCGTAATAGTTTTTAAGCTTTATATCAAATAGTACTAGTTTATCCTGAAAAAAAAAAGAGAGCCTAGAAAACATAAAAACCCTTAGCAGAAATGAGTGTCTTGCCTATATAGCCAGTGTTAGAATACTTTTAGTGTGAGGAATTTATATCCTTTTCATGCTTTCTCCTACTCTCTTCTGCTAAAATGCAAATCTTCCCTTTTGTTCTGTATTTAGAAATGCAATTAGTCATAGTCCTTTATGTAATAATTGAGGTGTTAAAGTCACAAAGTTAAAAAAAAAAAAAAAAGCCTTACCTTGTTTTTGTACAGTTGAGGAACAGATCACATTTATATATAATTTAAATTTCTTAAATGAGAATCAATGAGTATCAGTTTTAACAAGAAAAATGTATAGCATATTTGTGTCACCGTAACATCAAATAAGCTACATTTGTGTCATCTTCAATATTTATAACAGAATTTTATAGCTCCTTGAACAGTAAATGTATAATGTAGGTAATAAAAGTCATATTCTTAATCTTATGACTCTTTTCCTAAGGATACTGCTATTTGTTTTAAGATCTAACTTATTGTGTCTTTTTAAGGTTGTAACTGATTATGCTCCTCTAGGAAGGACAGCAGAATGATGTTGCTTTGGTTTCATTCTTAATCCTGAAGAAGAGATACAGTTTTATTCATACGTCCACATATGTCGTTAATGACTGGCAGGCTGAATATTCTAAGGAAGCAGTTGTCTCTTTTCTGTTTCTCTCTTCTTAGTGAATTATTTTTGTCCTTTTGTATCTGAAAGATTCTTCTCTAAAATTTACTCCAGATTTATTTTCTAGATCCTTTACTCATCTACTTGCATTGCAGTCAGGTTTTGAAATGGTGTTCTCTCACATAAGTAAGAGGAAGCCTATTTCACTCTTACTAACTTTCCCACTTTTTAATCAAAATCCATTACTCTCAATGCTGTTTTTAATTTAGCATTAAGAATATGTGGAATAGCTCTTAGATACCTGGTTTCCACCCTTTCCGGTTGGAATGTAAGTTATCAAACCATAACACTGGCCCACGTTCCAGAACCTCATCCCTTGGGCTGGTCCCCCATATTTTCTGTGTGGCGGTCCTTGTAGCTGCTACATGAGTCAGTTAATTAGAGAACTGTTCTTTAATCTCTTACTTCCCAAATTGTTTTTGATACCTTGATCAGATGGTTCTGTACTCATTAGTTCCATAAAGACTTCAACAGAATATTTGGATTTAAGACTCAGTTTCCCCTAAAGATTTCTTCGGACATATATTTGGATGAAAAATGAAGTCTGAGGCTGATCACCTGTTGTATTCCTGATTTAAAACTAATCAGCTGAGTTCAGTGGTTCATAGAGAGACTGTGAGGATTCTGAATTTTGAGCATAAACCTGATAGAATATCAGTTTTCAGAAGTGTATAACCTATAGTAATATTTTTCCCTTTACCGTAGGTAATTCCTGGAACCTGTATAAAAAATTAATGTTTATAAAATATATACCATTTTATATAAAGAGCAATATTATAAATGGTGGCGGTGCTGTTGACCAAGACTTATTAGTAAATAAATCAAAGAAAAAACAATGGGGTATTATATGGCATGTCTTTAACAGCTAAAGAGAGTACAGTTAAACATCAAGTTCTAGAAATAGTTAAAAGCTTCTTATATAAATTAGTTATATAAGGATTCCTTACTACTATTCTCAGTGTTCATGGAGATAGAAAGATATGAATTTAATTTAAAAAGTGGTAAACCTATTTTTTTAAATGATATTTAACAATGATCTTTTTGGTTATCTTCAATTTTTACAATACACTTTTTCTGGAATGATTTGAAATGCCAAAATGTTTTTTGACAAAACTCTCCAATGAAGTTTTAAATGGTACTCTGCTTTTCTTCATGATAACTTTTCCTAAAGCAAAGACATTTTCCATAGATCTTGAATTTCTAACAATAACCTTTCGCAGAATTCCTTATGCTTTTACAAGTATTTTCATTGAAACCTGGAATTCATAAATTGCCTAGTCAGACTTTTCTTTTTTTATATTATTAAACTGAGATATAAAGTGGTTTATTTCCTTATCTAAGACCTTATAGCATATTTATTGGCAGGATCACAACTAAGACCCTATCTCCACATTCTTGGTCCAGTACTTTCTTCACTGCACATGTCTGGCCAATAGTAGGCAGAAATGGATGGAAAGTCTTCATCAGACTGCTATCTTATTATTAGAAATCCATAACAGCTTCCAATTACTAGGTCATTGGCTCAAGTATGTACTTTTGATCTTCAAATAAATTGCTAAGATTTTTATAGTTACTGTATATTTTTATCACATGCAAACTGTAGGTTTGCCTATTAGAGGATAGCACTAAAAAAAAATGAGTTGATACATGAATATTAGGCTATCTTGATAATCCTTGTTGTTAGCTTCTATTAAGATGGACCCTAATGCATGGTGATCTCATGCACAATGAAACAAAATGCTTCCTGGTCTTTGCCCACCCCCATGATCAGTTATTAATCAGACCATTGTGATCTACAGGGTTTTCATTAGCTGGGTTTTGGAAGTAAACTGCTAGGCCTGTCTTCCTAATCTATCTTAATCTGGACGCTCCATTAAAACCTATTTAGCATCTTGTTGTTGTTGTTAGGTGCCATTGAATCATCTCCAACTCATAGGGACCTTACTTACAGCAGAACGAAACACTCCCTAGTCTTGTGCCAGCCTCATGATCCTGGCTATATCTGAGCTCATCATTGCAGCCACTGTGTCAGTCCACCTTGTTGAGGGCCTTCCCCTTTTACGTTGACCCTCCACTTTACCAAGCATGATATCCTTTTCCAGAGAATGGCCCCTTCTGACAGCATGACCAAAATAGGTAAGACCAAGTCGGGCTATTCTTGCTTCCAAGGAGCATTCCAGTTGTACTTTTTCCGGGACAGATTTATTAGTTCTTTTAGCAGTCCATAGTACTCTCAGCATTCTTTGCCAACACCACAATTCCAAAGCATCAACTCTTCTTCGGTCTTCTTTATTTATTGTCCAGCTCTCACATGTAGATGAGGCAATTGAAAATACTGTGATTGGGTCAGGCATATCATAGTCTTCAAAGAGACATCCTTGCCCTTCAGCACTTGAAAGAGGTCTTTTTGCAGCAGAATTGCCCAATGCAATATGTCGTCTGATTTCTTGACTGCTGCTTCCAATTGGTGTTGATTGGAAAACCTAGTAATATGAAGTCTTTCTTTTCTCCACTTATCATGATGCTGCGTATTGATCCAGTTGAGGATTTTTTTTTTTAATTGAGGTGTAATCCATACTGCAGACTGTAGTCTTCAGTCTTCATCAGTAAGTGCTTCAAATCATCCTCATTTTCAGCAAGCAAAGTTGTATTGTCTGCATATCACAGATTGTTAATGAGTCTTCCTTGAATCCTGATGCCACATTCTTCTTCATATGGTCCAGCTTCTCGGATTATTTGCTCAGCATACAGATTGAATAAGTATGGTGAAAGGATACAATCCTGACGCACTCCCTTCCCAATTTTAAACCATGCAGCATCTCCTTCTGTTCAAACGACAGCCTCCTGGTCTACGTACAGGTTCCTCATGAGTACACTTAAGGGTTCTGGAATTCCCATTGTTCTCAATGTTATCCATAATATGTTATGACCCACAAAATTGAATGCTTTTGCATAGTCAATAAAACACAAGTAAACATCTTTCTGGTATTCTTTACTTTCAGCCAAGATCCATCTAACATCAGCAATGATATCCCTTATTCCATGTCCTCTGTCAATATACTGCTGCAACCATTTTTGAATTATCTTCAGTAAAATTTTACTTGAGTGTGGTATTAATGATATTGTTCAATAATTTGCATATTCTGTAAGATCAGCTTTCTTTGGAATGTGTACAAATAGGGATCTCTTCCAGTCAGGTGGCCACGTAGCTGTCTTCCAGATCTCTTGGCATAGCTGGTTGAATGCCTCCAGTACAGCATCCATTTGTTGAAACATCTCAGCAGATGTTCTTTCAATTCTTGGAGCCTTGCTTTTTTTGCCAATTCCTTCAGTTTGGTTTTGACTTCTTCCTTTATTACCATTGGTTCTTGATCATATGCCACCTCCTGAAATGGATGGACACTGACCAATTCTTTTTGGTACAGTGACTCTGTGTATTCCTTCCATCTTCTGTTGATGTTTCCTGCATCATTCAATATATTGCCCATAGAATCTTTCAGTATTATAACTTGAGGCTTGAGTTTTTTTCTTCAGTTCTGTCAGCTTTAGAAATGCCTAGTGTTTTCTCCTCTTTCAGTATTCTAACTCCAAGTCTTTGCACATTTCATTGTAATAATTGACTTTGTCTTCCCAAGCTGATGTTTGAAATATTCTGTTCAGCTCTTTTATCTTGTCATTTCTTGCACTTGCTTTAGCTACTCTCCATTCAAGGGGAAGTTTCAGAGTCCCTTCTGACATCCATTTTGGTCTTTTCTTCCTTTCCTGTCTTTTTAATGACCTTTTGCTTTCTTCATGGATGATGTTCTTGGTGTCATCCCACAATTCCTCTGGTTTTCAGTCATTGGTGCTCGAAGAATTAAATCTACTTTTTAGATGGTCTCTAGATTCAAGAGGGATATAATCAAGGTCATATTTTGTCTCTCGTGGACTTATTTTAATTGTCTTCAGCTTCAACTTGAACTTGCATGTGAGCAGTTGATGGTCTGTTCCACAATCACCTCCTGACCTGTTTAGCATTATAGCAACACACAAACTTCTGCCATGGGTGATGGCTGCACATGAGGTGCATTGGCTGAGAATTGAACCAGGTCTCATGCATGGAAAGTGAAAATTCTGACACTGAAAACTGAAAATACAGAATAGATGGATGGTATAAAGTGTCATTATTCTGATAACCTTTACATTTAAAAGCATTATATGTAATGTGATGAGAGAGTAATTAAATTTTATTTAGTATATTTGTTCTTCTGACATAACCTTTAAGGAAGAACATTTTAGTAATTAGATTCAAAATGTGATGGTAACACCAACTGAGATTAAATTAGTTAACATATGTAAAGCACTGGCACATAGTAAGCATTCAATAAATATTAGTTATACTTTAATTATTGTTACAATATTGTTTGTTTCTAGATTTTTCTTCAATTGTCTGCTGTTTCATTTATCTGCATTATTGCCTTTGAAGTAGTGAGAATAATGCATGGGTGGAGCCAGAAAAAGAGGAAGGAAGGTTGGGCAATCCTACTTCTGTAGTGATACTGCCTCGGAAACCCAAGGAGGGGTCGCTATGAGTCGGGGCGACTTGATGGCAAACAACAACATCACAAGATAGAACCGAAGATTTAAAGAGATAATAATAGAGTCTGTGACAAAAATTTCTTAGGCATGTCTTTATGCCATAAAATAAAAACTTCCTCTGAGTTTGGTTTGCAAGAAACTCTTTTATATTGATTTGGTAGATATATTTTGTAAAAACAAAACACTCATCTCATCATCAGAATTATTCATGTATATTTTCAGGCATTGGCTTAAGAACTTCCTTTATATCATTACTTATCTTAAAAGCTTTCTTTATATTAAAGTTGTTTTATATTATAACAAAGGAAAAGTTATATAACAGGTTCCATATTTCAGTTAATAGAAAAAAAAATGTTTCAGTTTTGTTTAAGTAATATTTGAGTCACATATTGGAATCTTGCTAAACTACTTAGAAATTTTTCTTCAAATATTTGCATACTTATTGGTCTAATGAATCACACTTTAATTTATGAGTAAATTTATTTGCAAATAAGACCTTTTTTAAAAAAAATACTTATCTCATTATACAATTTTTTAAAGAAACAAATATTTTATTGTGTTTTCTGTGGAAGTTTACATAGAAAATTAGGTTACCATTTGATGATTTCTGTACACATTGTTCAGTGATGTTAAATTTTGGAGGATGTCAACATTCCTTTTAATTTTGTATAGTTGTTCCATTTCCAGGACTCTAGTTTCCCTGTCCCCTTCTCATGATTGCTTTAAAGTAATTATTGACCTTTTGGTTTCATATAGATAGATAGCTTATTAATGGAGCACTCTCTTCATGAATATATATATATATACACACACACACATATCTATAATACCAAAACAAACTCACTGCTGTCAAGTCAGATCCAACTCATAGCAACCCCCCCTTGGCTTTGCAAGGCGGTATCTCTACGGAAGTAGATTGCCCAGTCTTCCTTTCAATATATGTGTATGTGTGTGTTTATTCATATATATCCTTCATATTGTGTGCCCGTCTGTCATTATGCTAAAAGGTGACATAAGGGGGGATAATTTTGGTTCAGGGTTTAAAGTGTATCTCAGAGTGACAGTCTCAGGGAGTCCTCTAGTCTCAACTAGTCCAGTAAGGCTGGACTTCTTAAGAATTAGAGTTCTGTTCTTCATTTTTCTCCCATTCTGTCAGGGTCAATCTATTAAGGCCCTGATCAAAACAATTTATACTGGTATCTAGACACCATCTGGGAGCTCTGGTGGCATAGTGCCTAAGGCATTTATTTGACTGCTAACCAGAAGGCTGGTAGTTCAAACCCCCCAGCCACTCCTTGGAACAAAGATTGTGCAATCTACTTCCGTAGTGAAACCGCCTCGAAAACCAAAGGAGGGATCACTATGAGTCAGATCTGACTCAATGACAGTGAGTTTGGTGGGTTTTTTTTGAGACTGTCTAGTTCTTCTGCTCTCATGGTAGATGAGCTCTTGCCTCATGTAGGCTTTTAGCCTTGTAGACTAGTTTCTTCTTAGAGACTTTGATTTCCTTCTTTTTGTTGGTTTACTTTAAACTAATTAATTCATATACTCATGGCTATACATAAAGTAGGAATTATACCACCTTTTTGCAACATGAGTGCTGACTATAAAAACAAAACAAAGCTATTCGTCATTCTTCAAAGATCCTTTTAAGTCATTTGACAAGGCACGAAAAACAAAAGTTAACTTTTACATCTCTTGCCAATATCTCATTTAATAAATCTGAAATACTAAGTAACATGTTTCCTTTAGTGATTGAGTTAAGACTAGAAATGTGAATAAATGTGAATCTATGTGATTTTTCTTTAAGGCATAGTGAACTGTTATTGTGTTTGTTGTTGTTTGTTGGAATTCTTTGTTTCCACTTTTACCTTGACAGAATATTTCAACATACATATCTAGATGTGCTGCAGATATATCCATGGAGAGAGTAGAGTATGCTGTGTGTAATGGAAAACTTCTTAGCCATAACCAAACACTTGGAGGGAATGAGTCACTGGGCCGGGGGCTCAGGACCATAGTCTTGGAAGATATCAAAGCCAGTTGGCATAACAGTCCACAAAGACAATGTTCTACGTCCAACTTTGGTGAGTAGCAACTGGGGTCTTAAAAGCTGCTGAGCAGACATCTAAATTTCAACTACTGGTCTCTTCCCATATGAAAAAAAAGAAGAGTGAAGTGAATTAAAGATACAAGGAAACAAGTAGTCCAAAAGACTAATGGACCATACCAACCCCAGTCCCATGACCGTGAAACCAGAAGAACTAGATGGTGCCTGGCTACCAATGCTGCCCACTTTGAAAGAAATCACAATAGGAGGTCTTGGATAGAGTGGAAGAAAAATGTAGAACAAAACTGAAGATCATAGAAAAGACCAGGCTTACTGGTCTGGCAGAGACTGATGGAACCCCTGAGACTGTGGCCCTTAATCACCCTTCAATACTGGAATTGAACTCACCCCGGAAGCTCAACTTTCAGCCAAACAATAGACAGGTCTATAAGGTGAACAATAACACCAGAGAGGTGTGCACTCCTTAAAACAGTCAACTATATGAGATCGAAAGAACAGTATGTGCTTAGAAGACAGGAAGCAATAAGAAAGAAGGACAAATGGAAATGGTAAACACAGGGAGGAAGTGGGAAAAGTGCTGTTACCTTATGGGGATTGCCATAAATGTCATGAATCAAATTGTATATGAATTGTTAAACGTGAAAATAAATTTCCTATGTAAACTTATGCCCAAATCACAATAAAAAGTTAGTAAAAACAACCAGAATGCTTTAACAAAGTTGAAATGTGCTTGGAAAATAGCACATTCTGCAACCCAGCAATGTTACTGTTAGTCATGAGGGCCAACAGAGATCTTTCAGTTATGTCAAGGGGGACTCTTACAATAATGCTTAGTGCAATAAAGAATATAGTAACAAAAACTTGCAAACTGTAAAGGATAGTCAACAGCAGAATGGAAATAAAATCTGTAATATATAAGTATAGTTAAATATACTGAACCACAAGTACATGGATATATCTCAAAATACGTAATTTCACAAAGGATTAGATATAGTATGATTCCATTTCTCTGCACTTTAAAACATGCAAACTGATCGTATATATTGGCTAGGAGCTCTGGTGGCGTAGTGGGTAAGACATTTGTCTCTTAACTTAAGAGTGGTTCAGACTCACCAACTTCTCCATGGGAGGAAGATGAAGCAATCTACTTCTGTAAAGATTTGCAGCCTCAGAAACCCAAAGGCTGTTGCTGTGAGTCAAAATTGACTTGATGACAGTTTGGTTTTTTGGTATGGCTATATAAGTAGTCCCTGGATGGTGGAAAAAGTTAAGCGTTTGACTTGATGGTAACCTAACAACTGGCTACATACATGTATAGTAAAAGTATAAACACATGCATGCGAATTATGAATGCCTACATCAGGGTAATGGTTTTCTTTGTAGGAAAATAGAATTGTGTGTGTACATAAATATGTCATCACATATCATATATATATGTATATGTATATTGTGGATATATACATATACAAGGGCTTCAAATATATCTGTGCTTTATTTCTTTACTTGAAGGAAATTAAGGAAACTTATTTTTTAAAAAGGGGAAAAATCTGAGAAAATAATAGGACAAAATGTTTAGATTAGAAAAAGCTAATGCACATGGACATACATCATATTATTCTCTTAAACTTTTCTGTATATTCAAAGTACTAAATATTTTGAATTTGAAAGTAAAGTGGGCAAATCTGCTGCAAAAGACCTCGTTCAAGTGCTGAAGAGCAAAGATATCTCCTTGAAGACTTGTTGTTGTTGTTGTTGTTATGTGCTGTCGAGTCGGCCCCGACTCATAGCGACCCCTCCTTGGGTTTCCGAGGCAGTATCACTTACGGAAGTAGGATTGCCCAACCTTCCTTCCGAGGAGTGGCTGGTGGGTTTGAAGACTAGAATGCACCTAACCCAAGCCATGTTTTCACTCACCTCATATGCATATGAGAGCTGGACAATGAATAAGGAAGACTGAAGAAGAGTCGATGCTTTGAATTGTGGTGCTGGCAAAGAATGCTGAAAGTACCATGGACTGCTTAAAGAATTAACAAATCTATCCTGGAAGAGGTGCAGCCGGAATGCAGCTTGGAAGCAAGAATGGCCAGACTTAATCTCATGTTTGGTCATGTTGTCAGAAGGGACCACTCCCTGGAGAAGGATATCATGCTTGGTAAAGTGGAGGGTCAACAAAAAAGGTGAAGGCCCGCAACAAGATGGATTGACACAGTGGCTACTACCATGGGCTCACAGGTATAGCAAGGATTGTGGGGCTGGCACAGGACTGGACAGTGTTTTGTTCTGCTGTACATACATAGGGTCACTGTGAGTTGGAGACAACTTGTCAGCACCTTATAACAACAACAACAAGCTAGTATACCTACATAGAGTTCTAGCACTTTATATCAGTTCTTTGTTGTTGTTGTTGTTGTTAAGTGCCGTCGAGTCATTTCTGACTCATAGCAACCCCATGCACAGCAGAACGAAACACTGCCCAATCCCACGCCAGGCCCACAATCCCTGCTATACTTGAGCCCATCATTCTAGCCACCGTGTCAATCCATCTGGTTGAAGGCCTCACCCTCTTTCGTTGACCCTCTACCCTACCAAGCATGACATCCTTCTCCAGGGAATGGTCCCTTCTTACAACATGACCAAAATAGGTGAGACGAAGTCTGGCCATTCTTGCTTCCAAGGAG